>NW_016814090.1:123858-134450 GCF_001698545.2 Rhinopithecus bieti
AAATATCTTAGAAACACATACTTACTTTGATCCATTAAATTATTTTACAACCAGGAATTTCAAGAAATTGTTGAAACATATTCAAAAATACATATTCAACTGTATTTTTACAATATTATTTACAATGCAAAAAAATTAAAATCAACCCAAATTCCAAAATAAGGAAGCAGTTCAATAAATTTAGAGACTTCTGTATGATAAGCTATCATGCATTAAAATGGCATGTATGAGAAAATTTCCAATGACATAAAAAAATTAATAATGCAAAGTTAAGTTTTAAAATATCCTTAGCTGTTTTTTAGAAGTCTAGATACAATATGTTGTGAACTTTGATTTAAAAATATGCACAGAAATTTGTTTAAGTTCTTTGCAGATTCTGGATATTAACCCTTTGTCAGATGGATAGATTGCAAAACTTTTCTCCCATTCTGTAGGTTGGCTGCTCACTCGGATGAAAGTTTCTTTTATTGTGAAAAGCTCTTTAGTTTAATTAGGTCCCATCTGTCAATTTTGGCTTTTGTTGCCATTGCTTTTGGTGTTTTAGTCATGAAGTCTTTACCCACGCCTCTGTCCTGAATGGTATTGCCTAGGTTTTCTTCTAGAGTTTTTATGGTTTTAGATCTTACATTTAAGTCTTTAATCCATCTTGAGTTAATTTTTGTATAAGGTGTTAGGAATATGTCCAGTTTCAGTTTCATGCATATGGCTAGCCAGTTTTCCCAACACCATTTATTAAATAGGGAATCCTTTCCCCATTGCTTGTTTTTGTCAAGTTTGTCAAAGATCAGATGGTTGTAGATGTGTGGTGTTATTTCTGAGGCCTCTGTTCTGTTCCATTGGTCTATATATCTGTTTTGGTGCCAGTACTGTACTGTTTTGGTTACTGTAGCCTTGTAGTATAGTTTGAGGTCAGGTTGTATGATGCCTCCAGCTTTGTTCTTTTTGCTTAGGATTGTCTTGGCTATATGGGCTCTTTTTTGGTTCCATATGAGATTTAAAGTAGTTTTTTCTAATTCTGTGATGAAAGTCAATGGTAACTTGATGGGAATAGCATTGAATCTATAAATTACTTTGGGCAGTATGGCCATTTTCGTGATATTGATTCTTCCTATCCATGAGCATGGAATGTTTTCCATTTGTTTGTATCCTCTCTTACTTCCTTGAGCAATGGTTTTTAGTTCTCCTTGAAGAGGTCCTTCACATCACTCGTAAGTTGTATTCTTAGATATTTTATTCTCTTTGTAGCAATTGTGAATGGGAGTTCACTCATGATTTGACTCTCTGTTTAATATTGATGTGTAGGAATGCTTGTGATTTTTGCACATTGATTTTGTATTCTGAGACTTTGCTGAAGTTGCTTATCAGCTTAAGGAGATTTAGGGCTGAGATGATGGGGTTTTCTAAATATACAATCATGTCATCTGCAAACAGAGACAATTTGACTTCCTTTCTTCCTATTCGAATACCCTTTATTTCTTTCTCCTGCCTGATTTCCCTTACCAGAACTTCCAGTACTATTTGAATAGGAGTGATCAGAGAGAGCATCCTTGTCTTGTGCCAGTTTTCAAAGGAAATGCTTCCAGCTTTTGCTCATTCAGTATAATATTGGCTGTGGGTTTGTCATAAATAACTCTTATTATTTTGAGATAAGTTCCATCAAAATCTAGTTTATTGAAAGTTTTTAGCATGAACGAGTGTTGAATTTTATCGAAGGCCTTTTCCGCATCTATTGAGATAATCATGTGGTTTTTTTCATTGGTTCTGTTTATGTGATGGATTATGTTTATTGATTTGTGTGTGTTGAACAAGCCTTGCATCCCAGGGATGAAGCCAACTTGATTGTGGTGGATAAGCTTTTTGATGTGCTGCTGGATTCAGTTTGCTAGTATTTTATTGAGGATTTTTGCATCAATGTTTATCAGGTATATTGGCCCGGAATTTTCTTTTTTTGTTTTGTCTCTGTCAGTTTGGGATCAGGATGATGCTGGCCTCATAAAATGAGTTAGGGAGGATTCCCTTTTTTTCTACTGATTGGAATAGTTTCAGAAGGAATAGTACCAGTTCCTCTTTGTAGCTCTGGTAGAATTTGGCTGAGAATCCATCTGGTCCTGGACTTTTTTGGGTTGGTAGGCTATTAATTACTGCCTCAATTTTAGAACTTGTTATTGATCTATTCAGGGATTTGACTTCTTCCTGGTTTAGTATTGGGAGGGTGTATATGTCTATGAATTTTGCCATTTCTTCTAGCTTTTCTAGTTTATTTACATAGAGGTGTTTATAGTATTCTCTGATGGTAGTATGTATTTCTGTGGTATCACTAGTGATCTCCCCTTAATCATTTTTTATTGTGTCTATTTGATTCTTCTTTCTTTTCTTCTTTATTAATCTGGCTAGCAGTCTATTTTATTAATCTTTTCANCATTGGTTCTGTTTATGTGATGGATTACATTTATTGATTTGCACATGTAGAACCAGCCTTGTATCCCAGAAATGATGCCAACTTGATCGTGATGGATAAGCTTTTTGATGTGCTGCTGGATTCAGTTCGCCAGTATTTTATTGAGGATTTTGCATCGATGTTCGTCAGGGATATTGGCCTGAAATTTTCTTTTTTTGTTGTGTCTCTGCCAGGTTTGGGAATTAGGATGATGCTGGCCTCATAAAATGAGTTAGAGAGGAGTCCCTCTTTTCTATTGTTAGGAATAGTTTCAGAAGCAACAGTACCAGCTCCTCTTTGTACATCTGGTAGAATCTGGCTGTGAATCTTTCTAGTCCTGGGTGTTTTTTGGTTGTTAGGCTGTTAATTACTGTCTCAATTTTAGAATTTGTTATTGGTCTATTCAGAGATTTGGTTTCTTCCTGATTGAGTCTTGGGCGGGTGTATGTGTCCAGGAATTTAGCCATTTCTTCCAGATTTTCTAGTTTATTTGTCTAAAGGTGTTTATAGTATTCTCTGATGGTAGTTTGTATTTCTGTGGGATCACTGGTGATCTGCCCTTTATCGTTTTTTATTGTGTCTATTTGATTCTTCTCTCTTTTCTTCTTTATTAGTCTGGTTAGCAGTCTATCTACTTTGTTAATCTTTTCAAAAAACCAGCTTCTGGATTCATTGATTTTTTGAAGGGTTTTTCACGTCTCTATCTCCTTCAGTTCTGCTCTGATCTTAGTTACTTCTTGTCTTCTGCTAGCTTTTGAATTTGTTTGCTCCTGCCTCTCTAGTTCTTTTAATTGTGATGTTAGGGTGTGAATTTTAGATCATTTCTGCTTTCTCCTGTGGGCATTCAGTGCTCTAAATTTCCCTCTAAACAGTGCTTTAGCTATGTCCCAGAGATTCTGGTATATTGTGTCTTTGTTCTCATTGGTTTCAAAGAACTTATTTATTTCTGCCTTATTATTTACCCAGTAATCATTCAGGAGCAGGTTGTTCAGTTTCCATGTGTGGTTTTGAGTGAATGTCTTAATCCTGAGTTCTAATTTGGTTGCACTGTGGTCTGAGAGACTGTTTGTCATGATTTCCTTTCTTTTGCATTTGCTGAGGTGTGTTTTACTTCCAATTATGTGGTAAATTTTAGAATAAGTGCAATGTGGTACTGAGAAGAATGTATATTCTATTGATTTGAGTTGGAGAGTTCTGTAGATACCTATTACATCTGCTTGGTCTAGAGCTCAGTTCAAGTCCTGAATATCCTTGTAAATTTTCTGTCTCATTGATCTGTCTAATATTGACAGTGGAGTGTTAAAGTCTCCCACTATTATTGTATGGAAGTCTAAGTCTCTTTGTAGGTCTCTAACAACTTGCTTTATTAAACTGGATGCTCCTGTATTGGGTGCATATATATTTAGAATAGTTAGCTCTTCTTGTTGCATTGATCCCTTTATCATTGTGTAATGTCCTTTTTTGTCTTTTTTGATTTTTGTTCATTGAAAGTCTGTTTTATCAGAGACTAGAATTGCAACCCCTGCTTTTTTTTTTTTTTTTTCTTGGTAAATCTTCCTCCAGCCCTTTATTTTGAGCCTATGTATGTCTTTGCACATGAGATGGGTCTCCTGAATACAGCATACCAATGGGTCTTTACTCTGTATCCAATTTGCCAGTCTGTGTCTTTTAATAGGGGTACTAACTCATTTACATTTATGATTAATATTGTTATGTATGAATTCGATCCTGTCATTATGATGCTAGCTGATTATTTTGCCCTTTAGTTGATGCAGTTTCTTCACAGTGTCAATCGTCTTTACAATTTGGTATGTTTTTGCAGTGGCTGGTACTGATTTTTCCTTTCCATATTTAGTACTTCCTTCAGGAGCTCTTGTAAGGCAGGCCTGGTGGTGACAAAATCTCTCAGCATTTTCTTGTTTGTAAAGGTTTTTATTTCTCCTTCACTTATGAAGCTTAGTTTGGCTGGATATAAAATTCTTGGTTGAAAATTATTTTCTTTAAGAATGTTGAATATTGGCTCCCACTGTCTTCTGGCTTATAGGGTTTCTGCAGAGAGATTTGCTGTTAGTCTGATGGGCTTCCCTCTGTGGGTATCCCAACCTTTCTCTCTGGCTGCCTTTAACATTTTTTCCTTCATTTCAACCTTGGTGAATCTGACGATTGTGTGTCTTGGGGTTGCTTTTCTCAAGGAATATATTTGGATGTTCTCTATATTTCCTGAATTTGGATGTTGGCCTGTCTTGCTGGGTTGGGGAAGTTCTCCTGGATAATATCCCGAAGTGTGTTTTCCAACTTGCTTCCATTCTCCCTTTCACTTTGACGTACACCAATCAAACTTAGGTTTGGTCTTTTCACATAGTCCCATATTTCTTAGAGGCTTTGTTTGTTCCTTTTTCATTCTTTTTTCTCTAATACTGTCTTCACACTTTATATCCTTTCTTCTGCTTGATTGATTCGGCTATGGATACTTGTGTATGCTTCATGAAGTTCTCGTGCTGTGTTTTTCAGCTCCATCAGGTCATTTATGGTCTTTCCTAAACTGATTATTCTAGTTAGCAATTCCTCTAACCTTTTATCAAGGTTCTTAGCTTCCTTGCATTGAGTTAGAACATGCTCCTTTCGCTCGGAGGAGTTTGTTATTACCCGCCTTCTGAAGCCTGCTTCTGTCAATTCATCAGACTCATTCTCTGTTCAGTTTTCTCCCTTGCTGGTGAGGAGTTGTGATCCTTTGGTGGAGAAGAGGCATTCTGGTTTTTGGAATTTTAAGCCTTTTTTGTGCTGGTTTTTCCTCATCTTTGTGGATGTGTCTACCTTTGGTCTTTGATGTTAGTGACCTTTGGATGGGGTTGCTGTGTGGATATCCTTTTTGTTGATGTTAATGCAATTCTATTTTGTTTGTTAGTTTTCTCTCTACCAGTCAGGCCCCTCTGCTGCAGGTCTGCTGGAGTTTGCTGGAGGTTTGCTCCAGACTCTGTTTGCCTGGGTATCACCAGTGGAGACTGCAGTACAGCAAAGATTCCTGCCTGCTCCCTCCTCCAGAAGCTTCATCCCTGAGGGGCATCTGCCAGATGCCAGCCAGAGCTCTCCTGTATGAGGTGTCTGTTGACCCCAGCTGGGAGGTGTCTCCCAGTCAGGAGGCACGGGGGTCAGGGACCCACATGAGGAGCCAGTTTGTCCCTTAGCAGAGCTCGTGCACTGTGCTGGGAGATCTGCTGCTCTCTTCAAAACTGGCAGGCAGGAATGTTTATGTCTGCTGAAGCTGCACCCATAGTCACCACTTCCCCTAGATGCTCTGTCCCACAGAGATGGGAGTTTTGTCTATAAGCCCCTGACTGGGACTGCTGCCTTTCTTTCAGAGTTACCCTGTCCAGCGAGGAGGAATCTAGAGAGGGAATCTGGCTGCAGAAGCTTTGCAGAGCTGCAGTGGGTTCTACCCACTCCAAACTTCCTGGAGGTTTTGTTTACACTGTGAGGGGAAAACCACCTACACAAACCTCAGTAATGGCGGACACCCCTCCCCAAAAGAAGTTGAAGTGGCCCAGGTTGACTTCAGACTGCTGTGCTGGCAGTGAGAATTTCAAGCCGGTGGATCTTAGCTTGCTGGGCTCCATGGGGGTGGAATCCACTGAGCTAGACCACTTGGCTCTCTGGCATCAGCCCCCTTTCCAGGGGAGTGAAAAGTTCCGTCTTTCTGGCATTCCAGGCACCCGTGGGGTATGCAAAAAATCTCCTGCAGCTAGCTCAGTGTCTGTCCAAATGGCCGCCCAGTTTTGTGCTTGAAACCCAGGGCCCTGGTGGCATAGGCATCTGAAGGAATCTCCTGGTCTGCAGGTTGAGAAGACCATGGGAAAAGTGTAGTATCTGGGCCAGAGTGCACTGTTCCTGAGGGCACAGTCCCTCACAGCTTCCCTTGGCTAGGGGAGGGAGTTCCCTGACCCCTTGCACTTACTAAGAGAGGTAACGCCGCACCCTGCTGTGGCTTGCCCTCCATGTGCTACACTCACTGTCTAACTAGTCCCAGTGAGATAAGCCGGGTACCTCAGTTGGAAATGCAGAAATCACCCACCTTCTGCATTGATCTTGATGGGAGCTGCAGACCAGAGCTGTTCCTATTCAGCCCTCTTGCCAGCCACCTCCTTCCTACTTTTTTGATGTAAGTGTTTATTGCTGTAAACTTTCCTCTTAGCACTGCATTTGCTGTATCTCATAGGTTTTGGTATGTTGTGTTTTGATTTTCATTTGTTTCTTGAATTATTTTTTATTTCCTCCTTAATTTGTTTCTTGACCTAATGGTAATTTAAGATCACATTCTTTAATTTCCATATATTTGTACAGTTTCCAAAATTCCTCTTGTTATTGATTTCCAGTTTTATTCTGTTGTGGTCTGAGAAGATACTTGATGTGATTACAAGTTTTTAAAACTTTTTGAGTTTTGAGTATGTGTGTGTGTGTGTGTGTGTGTGTACTAACATATGGCCGATCCTGTTGAGGAGACATATATTCTGTAGCTGTTGGGTGAAATGTTCTATAAACATCTGTTAGGTCCCTTTAGTCTAAAGTGTAGTTTAAATACAACATTTATTTGTTAATTTTCTATGTAGATAATCTGTCTAATGCTGAGAGTGGGATGTTGAATTTCCCCAACTATTATTGTATTGGGGTCTGTACCCTTTAGATACCCCTTTAGATCTAATAATATTTGCGTTATATATCTGGGTTCTCCAGAGTGGGTGCACATATGTTTAGAATTATTATATCCTCTTGCTGAATTATTCCCTTTGTCATTATATAGTAACCGTCTTTTGTCCCTTTTTCCTGTTTTTGACTTAAAGTGTTGGTTTTTTTGTTTTGTTTTGTTTTGTTTTTTGAGACAGAGTCTTGATCTGTCACCTAGGCTGGAGTGCAGTGGTGTCATCTCGGCTCACTGCAAGCTCCACCTCCTGGGTTAATACCATTCTCCTGCGTCAGCCTCCCCAGTAACTGGGACTACAGGCGCCCACCACCACGCCCTGCTAATTTTTTGTATTTTTAGTAGAGATGGGGTTTCACCATGTTAGCCAAGATGGTCTCGATCTCCTGACCTCGTGATCCACCCACCTCAGCCTCCCAAAGTGCTGGGATTACAGGTGTGACCCACCTTGCCCAGCCGACTTAAATTCCGTTTTATCTGTTTTAAGTATAGCTACTCTTGCTTGCTCTTGGTTTCTGTTCACATGGAATATCTTTTTTCCTCTCTTTACTTTCTGTGCATACATGTCTTTACAGATGAGATTAGTTTGTTTTAGGCAGCACATAGTTTTATCTTTTTTTTATCCATTCAGCCAATCTATTTTTTTATATATGTATATGTTTATTTGTAGAGACAGGGAATTGCTATGTTCTCAGGCTGGTCTTGAACTCTTGACCTGAAATGATGCTCCCACCTTAGCCTCCCAAAGTGCTGAGATTACAGTTGTGATCCACCACACCTGGCCAAGTCTCTATCTTTTAAGTGGAAAGCTTAATCCATTTATATCCAAGGTTTATTATTATTGATATGTGAAGGCTTATTTCTGTCATTTTATTAATCCATTTCTGGTTGTTTTGTACATCCTTTGTTCATGTCTTTCTCTCTGCTTATCATTGTAGTTTGCTAGTTTTCTGTAGTGGTAACATTTGCATTTTCTCTTCCTTATTTGCTTGTTTTCTCTAGCAGTATTTTATATTTTCATGGGTTTTCATCTTGGTAGATATCATCTTTTCTCTTCCCAGTATAGGATTCTGTTAAGCATTTCTCTTATTGGACCCATCTAATGGTGATAAATTTCCTCAGCTTTTTCTGGTCTGGGACTTTATTTCTCCTTCACTTATGAAGGATAACTTTCCTGAGTATAATATCCTTGGTTTTATTTATTTTTTCTTTTAGCTCTTTGAATACATCATCCCATTCTCTCCTGGCCTGTAAGGTTTCTGCTGAGAAATCCACAGTTAGTCTGATGGGGGTTCCCTAATAAGTGACCAGACACTTTTCTCTTGCATGTGTTTTCAGAATTCTCTCTTTTTCTTTGACTTTTGACAGTTTGACTATAATGTGCTCTGGAAAAGACCTTTTTGATTTGTTTCTATTTAGGAGACTGTATCTGGATGTTTGAATGTTTCTATTTGGGAAATTATCTGGGTGTCTAAATCTCTTGCTGGGTTTGAGTAGTGTTCAGCTATTAATTGATTAAATAAGTTTTCTACCCCTTTTATTTTCTCTTTGCCTTCTGGGACACCAAACATTTAAATATTTGGTTGCTTTATGGTGTCCCATATGTCATGTAGGTTTTGTTCATTCTTTTTTATTTTGATCTGACTGGATTATTTCAAAAAACCTGTCTTTAAATTCTGAAAGTCTTTTTAAATTTTGTCATTATTTTTTTTTGACAGAGTCTTGCTCTTTCACCCAGGCTGGAGTGCAATGGCGCAACCTCAGCTTACTGCAACCTCTGCCTCTGGGCTCAAGAGATCCTCATGCCTCAGCCTTCCAAATAGCTGAGATTACAGGCATGCACCACCATGCTTGGCTAGTTTTTGTATTTTTTTGTAGAGACAATGTTTCTCCATGCTTCCCAGGCTGGTCTTGAACTCCTGGGCTTAGTTGATCTGCCCACCTTGGCCTCCCAAAATGCTGGGATTGCAGGCATAAGTCATTGTGCCCAGCCCAAAATTTTGTTTTTTAATTTCTGTGGGAACATAGTAGGCATATCTATGGGGGTACATGAGATATTTTGATGGAGGCTTGCAATGCATAATAATATTATGGAAAATAGGGTATCCATCTCCTCAAGCATTTATCCTTTGTGTTACAAACAATCCAATTATGCTCTTTTAGTTATTTAAAAATGTACAATTAATTTTGACTATAGCCACTCTATCAAATACCATGTATTATTCATTCTTTCTATTTTTTTGTGTGTACTCATAACCATCCCCACCTTCGTCCACCCCCCAACACCCTTCCCACCCTCTGTTAACCATCCTCCTACTCTTTATCTCCATGAATTCAATTGTTTTGATTTTTAGATCACACAAATAAGTGAGAACAGGTGATGTTTTTCTTTCTGTGCCTGGCTTATTTCACTTAACATAATGACCTTCAGTTCCATCCATGTTTCTGCAAATGATAGGATCTCATTCTGTTTTACGGCTGAATAGTTCTCCACTGTGTATATGCATCACATTTTCCTTATTCATTCACCCATTAATGGACACTTAGGTTGCTTCCAAATCTTGGCTATCGTGAACAGTGCCACAATATGGGAGTGCAGATATCTCTTCTATATGCTGATTTCCTTTCTTTTGGGTATATACCCAGAAGTGGGATTACTGGATCATTTGGTAGCTCTATTTTCAGCTTTTTGAGGACTCTCCCAACTGTTTCCCATAGTAGTTATACTAATTTACATTCCAACCAAGAGTGTACAAGAGTTCCCTTTTCCCTACATCCTCTTCAGCACTTATTGTTACCTGTTTTTTGAATAAAAGCCATTTCAACTGGGGTGAGATGACATCTCATTGTAGTTTTGATTTGCATTTCTCTGATAATCAGTGATGTTGAGTGCCTTTTCATGTATCTGTTTACCATTTTTTGTCTTATTTTAAGAAATGTGTATTCAAATCTTTTGCCCTTTTTTTTTTCTTTTATTTTTTGAGATGGAGTCTTGCTCTGTCACCCAGGCTGGAGTGCAGTGGCGCTATCTCAGCTCACTGCAAGCTCCGTCTCCCGGGTTTATGCCATTCTCCTGCCTCAGCCTCCTGAGTAGCTGAGACTACAGGCACCCGCCACCACGCCCGGCTAATTTTTTGTATTTTTAGTAGAGACAGAGTTTCACCGTGGTCTCGATCTCCTGACCTTGTGATCCGCCCGCCTTGGCCTCCCAAAGTGCTGGGATTATAGGCGTGAGCCACCGCGCCTAGCCCTTTTGCCTATTTTTAATTGGATTGTTAGATTTTTTTCCCATAGAGTTTTTTGAGTTTCTTACACATTTGTGTTATTAATCCCTTGTCAGATGGGTAGTTTGCAGATATTTTCTCCCATTTTGTAGGTTGCATCTTCACTTTGTGGATTGTTTCCTTTGCTGTGCAGAAACTTAACTTGATGTTTTTTTTTTTTTTTTTTTTTTTTTTTTTT
>NW_016814090.1:134660-172744 GCF_001698545.2 Rhinopithecus bieti
TTTTGCTCATTTGCCCATTTTTGCTTTGGTTGCATATGCTTGTGCGGTAGTATTACTCAAGAAATTTTTTGTCCAGGCCAATGCTCTGGAGAGTTTCTCCAATGTTTTCTTATAGTAGTTTCATAGTTTGAGGTATTAGACTTAGTCTTTAATCCATTTTGATTTGATTTTTGTATATGGTGAGAGATAGGGGTCTAGTTTTATTCCTTTGTATCTGTTTATCTAGTTTTCTCAGTACCATTTATTGAAGAGACTTTTCCCCAGTGTCTGTTCCTGGCATCTTTGTCAAAAACAAGTTCACTGTAGGTATGTGGATTTGTTTCTGGGTTCTCTATTCTGTTCCATTGGTCTATGTATCTGTTTTTATTCTAGTACCATGTTGTTTTGGTTTTCATTGCTCTGTAGTATAATCTGAAGTCAGATAATATGATTCCTCCAGTTTTGTTCTTTTTGCTCAGGATACCTTTGGCTTTTCTAGGTCTTTTGTGGTTCCATATAAATGTCAGGATTCTCTTTTTTATTTCTGTGAAGCATGTCATTGGTATTTTGATAGGGATTGCATTGAATCTATAGATTGTTTCGGGTAGCATGGACATTTTAACAATATTGATTCTTCTAGTTTATGAACATGGAATATCTTTCCATTTTTTGGTGCCCTCTTCATTTTCTTTCATCGTGTTTTATAGTTTTTATTGTAGAGACTTTTCACTTCTTTGGCTGAGTTAATTCCCAGGTGTTTAATTTTATTTGTGATGTTGTAAATGGGATTGAAAAAATTTCTTTCTCAAGTTGTTTGCTGTTGGCATATAGAAATGCTGCTGATTTTTAATGTGGATTTTGTATCCTGCAACTTTGCTGAATTTGTTTATTAGTTCTAATAGTTTTTTAGTGGCGTTTTTAGGTTTTCCAAATATAAGATCATATCATCTGCAAATAAGGATAATTTGACTTCTTCCTTTCCAATCTAAATGCCCTTTATTATTTTCTCTTGCCTAATTGCTCTAGCTAGGTGAAATTCTTTCTTCTGCTAGATCTAGTGTACTGGTGAAGCTTTTGAATGTACTTTTTATTTCATTCAATGAATTCTTTAGTTTCAGAATTTATATTTGGTTCTTTTTTATGTCATCTATCTTTTTGTCAAATTTCTCATTCATATTCTGAATTGTTTTCCTGATTTCTTTGTATTGTTTATCTGTGTTCTCTTGCATCTCACTGAGTTTCTTTGATATTATCATTTTGAATTGTTTTCTGTGATTTCATAAATTTCTTTTACATTGGAATGTGTTGCCGAAGTATTGTGTTCCTTTGGAGGTGTCTTTTTTCCTTGCTTTTTCATGTTCCTTGTGTCCTTACATTGTTATCGATGCATGTGGTGTAGGAGTCACTTTCCCTAATTTTTTGAATTTCCTTTCATAGGGGAGAAATTTTTCCTGAAAATGTACCTATTGTGTTGGTTGGGTAAAGCACTTTGGCTTTGATTCTGAGTATGTGCAGTAGTGTAGTCACCTATGATTTCTTCAGCTGTAAACATCATCCGTGATGTCTGTGATTTCCTCAGTGGCTTAGGGTGCAGTTATTAGTGGAGGCTGTGGTGAAGTTTTCTTGGAGTTGGGGACACCAGGCGGGCCCTCAGGCCCTGGTGGGGGCAGTAGCAGGCTGAGTGTGCCTATCCTTGGGCCTCAGGGTGACATATACCAGCACTGTTTTTAGTGTGTCCAGGTGGGCTGATTCTTGGACTCCAGGTGGCTTGCTTAGGAGCCAGTAGCTGCAGTGGCAGGCTGGGCAGGTTGGCAGGTCTTCAGGCTCCTTGGCAGCAAGCATACTATAGGCCATTGCAGTAGCAGTGGTAGGACAACCCTCAGGCTCCCAAGCAATTTGCACTGGTGTTGGTGGTGGCCAAGATGGGTTGTCAGGAAAGTGTCCAGGCCAACAGGTGGTATGTGGGGTGGTATCAGCTGTGGTGATGATAGCAAGTTGGGATGGCCTGCCTTCTGCCTCCCAGGAGGCATGCTCAGGTGCCAGTGATGGTGGATGGTGCTGGATGATACCCAGACCCCCAGATAGCATGTTTGGGCACTGCAGGCATATGGAGCTGGTCCAGGCCGGTGGGTTCTCAGGCTCCTGACGGTGTTTGCAGGCACTGGCTGTGGTAGGCAGGGATGGGGTGATTCCAGATCCCTGGAGAAATGCTCACATTGGGGCAGCAGTGGCTGAACTGTGGCCCTGCTAATAGGATGGACAGGGTTGCTTTCAGTGGCAGCAGCCATAGTCAGGTGGCTGGAGACTGCATGTTTCACCTCCAAGTGACAGCTGCAGTCAGGGTAGCCTGTCCTCCAGGTACCTGTAAACGCATAGCAGCTCCACTGCTGGGGGCAGTAGGGTCACTACCAGTGGCTTACACTTGGGTCCTGGCAGCAGCACCCAGCAGTGCCCTTTTGTCCTTTTAAGTCTGAAGGTGGCAACAGATTGTTCTGCTACTACCAGTGGCACAGGAGTAACACAGTTACTACTGTGAGGTTTAGGTTATTGCACTAGTCCTTGTGGTTCCTTGACTTGCCCATATCTTTAAAAATCGCCCTTTATAAATAAACCATCCCTGAATTTTCCTCAGTATGTTATGTATTTTTGCTGACATCCATACTAGACATAGCTATTGTGCTTCCCCAGGACTGCTCAACCCTGCTCGCCTTCTGAACCTTGTTTGCTTGTTTCCAGACGCAGAATTCCCAGGTGGCTTATGAAATCTCCAGGATTGTCAAGTCTAGGGCTCCACCTTCTTTGTCTCATTTCCCCAGGGATGATGGCTGGGCTTTTGCACAGCCTCCATCATGCCCACAGCACTGGGAGACACAACAGCTCTGGTTTCTAGGCCTGATCTGCCTGGACCCACGGGGGCTCTGATTTCCCCAGTGGCTAACTAGAGAGCCTAGGTGATACAACCTGAAAGTTCAAGGAAGTTAATGCTCCATACAGAAAATGTTGACCTGGCCTGGAGCAGTGGCTCACAACTATAATCCCAGCACTTTGGGAGGCTGAGGCGGGTGGATCACCTGAGGTCAGGAGTTGGAGACCAGTCTGGCCAACATGGTGAAACCCCATCTCTACTAAAAATATAAAAATTAGCCTGGTGTGGTGGCAGATGCCTGTAATCCCAGGCAGGAGAATCACTTGAACCTGGGAGGCAGAGGTTGCAGTGAGCCGAGATCGTGCCATTGCACTCTAGCCTGGGGGACAAGGGTGAGATTTTGTCTAAAAAAAAAAAAAAAAAAAAAAAAAAAAGAAGAAGAAGAAGAAGAAGAAAATGTTGACCAAAGAGACATAACAGAAGAGAAAGGGGCGAGGAATAAATTGTTGTCCTTTGTTTTCACAGCCAACAGTTCCAAGAAGCAGTGGTTCCATGGGCTTTTTAAGCTTCTTAGAGACAGGGTCTCACTCTGTCACCCAGGCTGGAGTACAATGGCACGATAATTGCTAACTGCAGCCTCGAACTCTTGGGCTCAAGTGATCCTCCCACTTCAGCCTCCTGAGTAGCTGGGGCTCCAGGTATGTGCCACCATACCCGGCTAATTTTTTAAATTTTTTGTAGAGGTGGGGTCTCACTATGTTGTCTAGGCTGGTCTCAAACTCTTGATGTCAATTGATCCTCCCACCTCAGCCTCCCAAAGCACTGGGATTACAAGTGTGAGTTACTGCACTGGGCCATTCCATTCCTTTTGCAGAGAGCCTGCATAATCATCTACGTTTCCTGCCGTAGCTATGGCCAGCTCAGGAATGCACCACTCTGTGTTTGCTTTCCCTCTTTCCCTGCCTCACTTCACTTCTTCCTTCACTTTGTTCCCGTTGAATTGCACATTCCAATATGGCATCACCATGCAGGCTTTGCCTGAGCCTCTGTTGCCTAGGGAAGGAACCAAGCAATCCCTGATGGAAATGGTGCTATTCCTTGAGGCCCAGTTGTAAAGCACATTTCTCCAGAGGGGACTTGACTTTACTTCACCCAGTGTTCTGGGGTACTTCCAACCTGGGACCTCTGTGTTTGATTGGCTTTTTGGCCACGCAAGAAGTGTGAAATTCAGCCCCAATACGCATGAACACAGGTTTGTGGCTGAGAGTTCTGGAGATGACTTTTCTTTTTTTCTACTCACTGGAGCCAAAGCCAATACAGGCATCATCATATAATTTCCCCTCTGTGTGGGAGTGAGACTGGGGTGGGGCTTTTACTTCACTTACAAAGGGAGCTCCCCCTTGGGGATACGGTTTTGTGTGGGCTTCAGATAGAATCTCACCCTTCCTAGCCCAGAACTTGTCTTTGTCTTCCACGTTGCAGGCACATGGCCCATGAAGATCAGGCTCCTGGCCTTAAGGGGCCACAGAGGGCCCAGGGCGAATGTGAGCTCCAGCTTTTCCTTCTCCCACCAGATTTGCATTCTGGCATCTGAGGATTTTCTTTAGTTTTTTTCCAGATCAACCATTTATTTAAAAAGGTATTTTTGAGTAATTATCCAGCATCCTAGGTATTCTATACCAGGAGGGGGACCTCTAGACATTCTTGCACCTGTGTTTTCTGGAAATTGCTTATTTTCTCCTTTTTTTCCCCCTCTCTCCCTCTTTCTCTTCCACAGGCCTCAGTCTTCCATCCCTCCCAGGATATGACATTGGTGTGTCTCAGAGGCTTCCAGACTGACTCTCTGAATTCAAAGTTCTGCATCCCACCCTCAGCCTAGCTCTATACTTCATGCAGCACATCTATAAGAGAATGCCCTAAGTCTCCTAGAACTGGGTGATCTGGCAAACAGAGGGCATGCACACCAGCGATGTTGAGCTGGAGAGGTTCTAAGGGAGAACATGGTCACTTCCTCTTACTGTACACAGCAGGAAACGGAGGCACGGCATGTTAGGGCTCAGCACTGCAGTCAGCCAGAACTTGCTTTTCACATATAGCTATGAGAAGGGTTAAAACAATTACGAAAAAGCAGTTTTAAAAATAACTGTCAATTTCTACTCCCAGTCAATCCATGCACAGCTCTTATTCACCATGAAGAGAAAACATATACAATGTACTATTCACTCAAAGTGAAACTCCAGATGAAGTCATACATTAAACCCCAGTATTGCCCATTGTTAGGAATCAATGACCCTGGGCAAATGGAGTTTCATTAAGCCTCTGTGTGCCAGCTGTCCATGGGAGGGGCTTTCTGAAGGCCTTTCTGGCCAGTCCTGAAGCCTAGGTGTCACCTGAGTGGTATGCCTTTGTGGCCTGGTCACTCACAGTGCGGGATCTCCAAAGCCTACCAGCGGGACAGGAGTTTTATGTGCAAAGCTGAATTCAAGGAACCCTCAAGATGGTTCACGCAGTTTTTCCCTCTGGGCCTCCAGTGATAACTCCAGACAGCACAGGGTCAGGTGTTGCCCCCTGTGTCTGGCTGCCTTACCCCTTGCCCAGAACATAAGTAAGGCCCACAGACATTTCCCAGGACACTGAGGAGCCTGTCATGTGGACCTCCTGGCTTCATCCTTCCCCCGGCCAGGGCCTCTGACCTCTCCACTCCTGTGTCCTCCAGGAGAATCTCTGCCCCCCTCAGTATCCGGCAGATCCCTTGTTATTCTTGTGCTTTTAGAACTTGTGCTGTTTTTGGACAACTTGAATCAACATTACTGTCTCCTCGAGCGTTTCTGTGCCAGGCAGGGGACTAGGAAAGCAGGACTGCAGGGCCTGCTCATTGGGTTCTAAGATGTGTGTGAATTCGGAGTGGGGCTGTGTAGGTCTCCCACTGAGAGGAGGGCAGGAGCCCCTTGTGAAGTGGTTAGCTCTTCTTATCAATAGGTCCTCAGAGCATCCCTTTCAGTCTCTTCTCAAAGAAGCCTTTTCAAGCCAGGCCCTTGCTCTTCTGCGATTGAGGTGCTTGACTTTTTCTACTGTTGCTCACATCTGGCCTGTCAAGGTTGTTTTCTGCCAGCCTGGTCATCCATGCACCCCATACTCTTCTCATGGACTCATTCCCGTGAGGAATTGGAAGGTAAGGGCAAGCACCTCAGCACACTGTGTGGGGCCCCTAGGGTTGCACCTGGGAGGAGCAAGGCCACACGGACCTGCTGTCAGCTCCTACACTCCCATCTGGCTGGAACCAACCCCAAACTTGGGGTTCAGTGCCCCAGCCCATGCACTCAGCGTCTACACCCATCACCCACCTGGCCTCCTGGTCTTCTGACCCTGGGATCTCCCAAAAAACAGAGCAGAGCCAAGGCTGGCCACGATAAGCGCAGTCTCTCTGAGATGGGACCTGAAAATGGGGACACCCTTGGCAAGAAGGGAAGCACACAGAGTGGGAAGCAGCCAGGCCTGGCGTTGAGTCCTGCCTGGGCACTCCCCCACAAGGAGACTGTGGGCAAGTGGCTTCCCTTCCCAAGCCACTGGGCTGCTCCACAGCAGGAGTGTGGCAGTGGCGTGCCCCTGAAGGTTGCCGTGGGGAGTGAGGATAAGGCAGGCAGAGTGCCTGGCTCAGACTGGACGACGATGACGGCCAGTGGCAACTTCTCTCCTAATTGTGCAAGCAAGCGGTCATGGACAAATCCTTGTGAGAGTGACTGCGTGAACACCAAGACACAGCTGCAGACACCATCCCTACCCCCATGATGCTCCAGTTTAGAGGGGGAGACAGACATTAAACACATCCACACACAAGAGAGTGGTGATGAAGTGTCATCAGTTTCACAAAGAAGAAATAATAGACTGAGAGAACTGACAGAGTGGGGGACCTAATATAGCTTAGGGGGTCACAGGAGTTCTCTATAGAACAGACTTGCTGCCTAAGGAGCTACGTAAGTAGTGAGGATGGAGGGGAAGGGGTCAAGGCCGGAGGAAGCTTAGGGCGTTTGAGAACTGAAATGAGTTCATAGTGGTTACATATGCCCGGCCCATGTAGGTAGTTTAAAATTTCCTAGTAGGGATTGGAAAAGCAAAGGGAAATAGGTAAAGTTAATTTTAATAAGATATTTTATTAAATGTAAGGCATATTATATAGTTTCATCATGTCATTAACATAAAAATTATTAATGAGATATTTTACATTTATTTTTAAACACTGAGTCTTTAAGAATCTAGCAAATATTTTACATTTATATCACATTTCAACTGAGACTAGCCATATCTCAAGGGCTCAATAGCCACATGTGGCCAGTGACTATCATATTGGACAGCACAGCTCCGGACATCATAATATTGCAACCACTACTCCCAGGAAAGATTGGTTCACTGGCACAGGCTTCAGACACCTGCCAGAGGTGCTTTAGAACAATATTCCAAGAAGCAGCTAGCATACACAGCAGCTTTATGTGAATTACAGCCAGGTTAGGCCATAGGCTTGGCCTAGAGCTTGACTTAGACCTTAATTCACTCTCATAGTACAGCAAGTGCACACCCCCTCTTGGGGGCCCTGAGTCTGTCTGCCCTCATTAGTCCTTCCAACATTTTTACCCCAAAGAACTGACTGTAACTGGTCTTTTGTTTTGTTTTGTTTCTAGCTATATCATTACCTCCAGATATTGAAAGAGGACACCTGAATCTGTGTGATGTGATAGAAAGAAGATTGTCTAGGGAGTCAAAGCAGACACATGCCAGTTTGTGCCCATCCTTTACCAGACTGGTGCCTAGAGTGAGTCACACTTGTAAGTACGGTGTGGTAAGTAAGAGTCCAGATTCCAGAGTCAGACTGCAGCTCCATTTCCTGAACTGTGTAATTTGGGAAAGACACTCAGCTTTTCTGAGCCTCCTTATCCTCATCTGTAAAATGAGGACAGTACTAGCATTGTTGGAGGATTAAACAAGATAATAAATACAAGGCAGTTAGCACAGAGCCTGGCACATGGTAAATATTTAATAAACAGTGTCTAGTACTATGTTTTACCTGTTATTATCGCTGTGCCTCTGTTTTCTTGGTTTTCAAGTGGAAATAATCATCCTTTAAAAACCCTGCTTTACAGGATTCTGTGTGGCTTATGAGAGATGAGGAGTATGAAAACACCTTGTAGAACCGGGAGGCCCTTTACAAAGTCAGAAGCAGCTCCTCAGTGCTACAGTCTAGTTGAGGGTCTGACTTTAGGAAGTCACAAGGAACTTAGAAATGGGAAGGGGCTTCCGCCTGACAACAGCAGCTCTGCCACCGGACCGGGTCTACCAGCCTAGCTCCACCACTCTTTTCATGGGTAAACTCTGCCTTCATCTCTATTTTCTCATCTCTCACATAGGCTGAGAACACCTAGCTCTCAGGCTGGCAGGCTGAGGGTCAAGTGAGTCCCTGACCATCACGTGCACAGGCCCTGACCCAAGGCAGGTGCTCAATCCCTGGCACTTGCTCTTGTTGCCTTAGAGGGGACCTTGCTGCTCATACCTGTCTCAGCCCAGACCTGGAGCAGCAGTTCATGTGATTACCACAAGGGAGCGCCCCCAAGCTTTCCATTCATTGGAACCATTTCATTGGACCATTCAGCCTTCCCTTCCACACCCCTGTTGCTATCCTAGGGCCAGGAGGAAGCCCTTTGGAAAGGAGCTCTGCAGATCCTGAAGGCATCTGCTCTAGGTTCAGTGACTCTTAGAGAAACCTCCCTGGTTTCCAAGGCCTAACACTGCATGTAGGTAAATTTGTGACCTGCGGTGGCCCTCCCACCAAGCTATCAGCTGAGTATCTTCAAGTTACTTCTCTAACTTTCTTGGGCCTCAGTTTCCTCACCTGAAAGGAAGAGTTGGAAATAATCACTCCTGGTGCCTGTGGGAGTGCTTTGTAAACCACGGCGTGAGCTGCACATGTGTTTCATACCTGTCCTTTTCATTGTTCCTGTAAACCAAAGAGTATCTGAGACAGGTCTCAATAAATTTAGAGATTTATTTTGCCAAGGTTAAGGACATGCCTCCCATAAAAGGAACACAAAATCCCAAGAACAACCTGTGATCTGTGCTTTTTTTCCAAAGAGGATTTTGAGGGCTTCAATATTTGAAGAGGACAAGTAGGCGGGAGGGGAAAGAGGAAGCGTATGGTCACATGTATGGTCACACGACTGAATCCACATGTTGCACGTGAAAAAGGGGGAAATATCAAAATAGTCAATTATGGGCTGGGCACAGTGCCTTACAGCTGTAATCCCAGCACTTTGGGAGGCGGAGGCTGGTGGATCACTTGAGGTCAGGAGTTCGAGACCAGCCCAGCCAACATGATGAAACCCTATCTCTACTAAAAATACAAAAACTAGCCGGACGTGGTGGTGGGCCCCTGTAATCCCAGCTACTTGGGAGGCTGAGGCAGGGGAATCACTTGAACCCGGGAGGCGGAGGTTCCAGTGAGCTGAAATTGCCCCATTGCACTCCAGCCTGGGCAACAACAGTGAAACTTTGTCTCAAAAAATAGAAAAGAAAAGTCAATTATTTATTTGTCTGGCACTCAGCAAATGTTTACATAAGATAAAGAAAGCATGGGGCAGCTACCTGTGGAGACACCTGGCCTTCTATCTGACCGTTTTTTTTGTTTGTTTATTTGTTTGTTTGAGTCAGAGTCTCGCAGTGTCCCCCCAGGCTGGAGTGCAATGGCAGGATCTCAGCTCACTGCAACCTCTGCCTCCCAGGTTCAAGCAATTCTCCTGCCTCAGCCTCCTGAGTAGCTGGGATTACAGGTGCCCGCCACCATGCCCGGCTAATTTTTTGTATTTTTACTAGAGACGAGGTTTCACTATGTTGACCAGGCTGGTCTCAAACTCCTGACCTTGTGACCCGCCCACCTCAGCCTCCCAAAGTGCTGGGATTACAGGTATGAGCCATGGCGCCCGGCCCTATCTGACCTTTTATCTGTAGCTATCTGCTTAGGAACAAAAGAAAGGCAATTTCTTGTGTGACTCAGCTTCCAGCTTAATCTCTCCCTTTGGCATAGTGAATGAAGGTTCCGAAATTTTATTTTCCTTTTACATTCACATTTAGCAGATTGTACCACGTGGGATTCCCTAATATGAAAAAAGAAAGTGAAAACTTGCCAGACTGTGATATTCCCACACACTGTGACCATGTTTGGAAAAGGCTCAAACAAGACCACTCCACAACCACAAAACTAAACATCCCCGCCTCTGATCGGCATGAGGGATTACTGCTTCTTGTTTTTTTTTTTTGGGGACGGAGCCTGGCTCTGTCACCCAGGCTGGAGTGCAGTGGCCGGATCTCAGCTCACTGCAAGCTCTGCCTCCCGGGTTTACGCCATTCTCCTGCCTCAGCCTCCCGAGTAGCTGGGACTACAGGCGCCTGCCACCTCGCCCGGCTAGTTTTTTGTATTTTTTAAGTAGAGACAGGGTTTCACCATGTTAGCCAGGATGGTCTCCATCTCCTGACCTCGTGATCCGCCCGTCTCGGCCTCCCAAAGTGCTGGGATTACAGGCTTGAGCCACCGCGCCCGGCCGGATTGCTGCTTCTTTAGCAATGGTGACTCCAGCCCACTTCAATCCCCCCAGATAAAATCCACTAAGACACCCAGTCACTGAACTGCCCCTGCTTTTTGACAGTGCCTGGTCCAGAACCGCCCCTGCTTCCTGAACCCTCCCTTAGATGTGTCCAGCACAAGCCCCAGCTCCCCATTAAGGACATGCTCCCTGGTTCCTTTGACATGTGTCTTCCCTTGCCGCAGTAAGCTAAACAAACCTAACTTTTAAGCTCTAGATGTTCCTCATAGTCTTCAGCCCACAAACTATGAGAAATAATTTCACCCTGATTAATTGACATTAAAGTTGGGGGTCAGCCTGGTTGGATTTTCATAACAAAATACCACAGACTGGGTGGCTTAAACAATAGAAATTTATTTCTCAGCTGGAAGTCTAAGATCAAGGTGTCAGCAGGCTTGGTTTCTCCTGAGGCCTTGCTCCTTGGTTTGCAGATGCTGCCTCTCACTGCGTCCTTTCTCTGTGCATGCACATCCCTGGTGTCTCTCTCTTCTGGTAAGGACACCAGTCCTATTGGATTAGGGTCCCACTCTTATAACCTCACTTAACCTTAATGACCTCCTTAGAGGCCTTATCCCCAAATATAGTCATATTGTGGGTTAGGGCTTCAAAATATGAATGGGACATAATTCAGTCCATATACTTGGATTTTAATTTTTTTCTAAGGATAGTAAAAAGGCATTCAGGAGAGGAGAGGGACAAGATTGCCAACCAGGTTCAAGTAGAAAAGGGAGCTGTCACTCAGAAATTCTTGCCAAGCAAGTGGAGTAAGAGGGAACCAGGACCAGAGACAGTGCAATGAGTTCTGAGGGGACAGCTGCACTTCAGCAAAGCCGCAGAGAGCCCAGAAGGAGGCTACTCTGAGCGGCTCCGCTAATGAGTGAGGCTCTTTTACCCTCTTGGCCCTTTGTACAACTTGGTCCCTCTCCTGGCACGTCCTGCCCAGGTGAATGCATCCACCAAGATTCTTAGGAAGAGATTGCTCCTTCTTCTGTGTATCCCCGGAACACAGATTTCTATTACCCTCATTACCCTACTTGGAGCACCATATGAAGTGCTTTACACGTGTCATCATTAATCCTCATGCCAACTTTGCCATATAAGTTTACCCTGATTTTTTTTTTTTTAGACCAAGTCTCACTCTTCTTGCCCAGGTTGGAGTGCAGTGGCGTGATCTCGGCTCACTGCAACCTCCGCCTCTCGGATTCAAGCGATTCTCCTGCCTCAGCCTTCTGAGTAGCTGGGATTACAGGCGCATGCCACCATGCCCAGCTAATTTTTGTACTTTTACTAGAGATGTGTTGACCAGGCTGGTCTCGAACTCCTGACCTCAGGTGATCCGCCTGCCTCGTCCTCCCGAAGTGCTGGGATTACAGGCCTGAGCCACCGTGCCCGGCCTACTCTGACTTTAACAGTAAGGAAATTCAGGCTTAGAGAAATAGCTTGCCCTAAGCCACACAGCTTTAGAGTAGCAGGGTCAGGATTTGAACTAGGAGAGTGGGACTCCAGTTAATTGTGGGCGGGCTGGCTCATCACAAAACTGTAACTCAAAGGCTTGCCAGATTTGCCTGCACACACCACTTCCTCCGGGGAAATGCAGCTACCACAGATGTCTGTCAGCAAAGCCAAGTGCTTTGAGTAAAACCAATGAACCAGAGGGGAGCTCTGAAGCAAAAGGGCTGCCCACCAGGTGCGGCCATCTCTGCTGATTGGCTGCTCCGCCTGCTGCTCCTGGACCTCGGGGTTGCTGCTGAGAGCCAGAGATACCAGGAGGGGGAGACAGAGCTCAGGGGACAGAGGCAAGGCCGCTCACTCCTGTATCTTTCTGATTATAGATTACCTTAAGTTTCCTGAGCTACCTAGAAGAGTGGAAGCCAAAGAAAGACCATTAAGGAAAGACCTTGCCCTGTTCATCTTTGTATCCTCAACAAACAGCCCTGAGAAGAAGGTAGGCAGGCAACATGTGCTTTCTAAAAACCTGGCAAGTGAGTGAGCAAGAGTCAGGCTGGTGATGCATGGCTTGTGTACGATAGTGTGACACATAATAGTGGCAATTACCAATAACTATTAAACAGTTAATGGGGCACTTGACGGCTTGTTTCGGAATAAAGAGGCACTTTTGTTTTAGTCTGCAATGAGCCTTTTAGGACTTCTGCCTCAACATACTGAGGTTTAACAATAATTCAACCCAAGCTAGATTCCCAGAGAATGACAGACACATTTTCACATATGAATCACAGATGGATTTCACTTACTTTAAAACACACACACACACACACACACACATATTAAATCATCTCTCTCTCACACACACACATACGTGAGCTTTTGAATATGACAACTGTTGCTTAATTCACGTCCTAAGTTGCTTCCTTTGGTGAAATGTCACCACCCAGGAATTATAGCCATGTTACTGAATGTGTGATTTCAGCAAACATCAGCTTCTTCCTGGAACCCAGACATACACTTAAGCTATAGAATATGTACTGGCTTCAAGGAAATATACCTCTCAGCCTCTTTTGCATGTGAAATTGCATTTACTCGAAATTGTAGATTTACAAAATCTTGATCATTGATCTAAAACACTTTTGAAAGGAGAATACGTGAACTGTCCATTTAACCCCTTCAAATTATTGAAATATATGCCTCTTTGTGCCCAATTCAGTTTCAAGGATATTCCAATTTTGTCAAAAATAAATGTACTGAAGGCATTAAAATAATCTGAAGTCTGTTACCAAGCAGAGTGTCAGAAACTTTGGAGTGAGCATGGTATCTCCATGTGGCTCTTTATAAACTGAAATGTTACTGCAGGTTTCATCACCAAGTGTATTGACTGAGTGAAATGACTCAGCACTGCTTGCTGGACACCAAGCACTCCCTCCTGGCCAAACAGTCACTTGAGGACCTATCACCTGCTCTACCAACTACATCTGCACGACAGTAAACAGCCAAATAAATACCTTCTACAGCCACATACAGACTTAGGTCTGCATTACCTTAAATATGGATAAAATGTGAGTGTGATTTACATAGAAAAGAGTCTTTTGGCAGCTACATCAAGCAGAAATAAATATTGATATTTTGTTCTAGAGTTGAGTAGATTAGAAGCTGGCTCTGAATAAAATACAGATTGTTTTACTTAGCACAGCCATTTGTTGTTGTTGTTGTTGTTGTTGTTGTTGTTGTTGTTGTTGTTATAAAAGAATAGAGATCTATAAAAGTACCTAAGAAAGGGCTTCTTGCTATAACCACAGGCTGACTGCTGTCTAACACTCTCCAGTCCAGCTTCCCTGTATTCACTTGTAGCCACAGTTACACTTTCATACTGTTCAAGTTTTCATTGACAACAGCAGCCAAATATCTGCTTATTTCAAATATTCTGAATGCTAAGAAAGTAGATGGTCAAGTGTTTCTTTCACAGCCTTTGCCATGTTTGCATCTTGTAATGTACTTTTGAAAGAAGTTTCAGTTCAGGTAAAGGATTACTTAATCCTCTAAAGGATGAAAAAGTGTAGCTGAGGAGTCTAAAATTCTTGGTTCAAGTTTGTCCAACGGGGAGAGTTTATGAGGAGCTAATTTGGCTCACACTGGACCCAGAATGCCACCCCCCAACTTCATTTGTGGTCCAATTATAGTCTTATATTAAACAGTATCCACTACAGCTCCCAAATCCCCATAAGATCACCTGTTATTAGTCTCTTCGTGTCAGTGAACCTGCTGCATTTGTGTCAGCAAGTGCAAGGCTGCCTCTGGACCCGTTCCTCACCTCTGCACTGTACTATAAGCCCCTTGGCTTTTGTTGTTGGAATGACCCTTTGAAATAAGTAAAATCCTGAAAGCAACAGTTTAGGAAATCTACCTGTCACTTCTGTAGTCACACGATGACACATGTAAGGTTATCTTGTAGGTGCACTTATACCCTGGCCAGCTGGCTAATCTGATAGCTTATTTTTCAATATCTGGCCAATGATTCAGACTCATGAGTTCTGATACTTTATTGCGCTAGTTATTTAACATGATATTATCTGTACAGTGAGGACAGAAAAAGCTGTTTTAAAGATGTTTGTGAGAGACAACTATTATTTTCCTTATTTTTTAAAGCAGACCCTCCAGAATATCAGCAAACAATATAAAGACATTTTAGCAATTAACTTGAATTACCTGTGTATTTCAAAGGGCTAAGATGGGCATATTTTAAAATTCAAGATTATAGTTCATTTATTCATTTTTCATTATTCTTCCATTGGTAAGTTCCACTCTAATGGAAAACATGCCATATTTGGTGAGAGAGCAGATTTTTTTAATTTTTAAATTTAAAAAAATGACATATACTGTCTGCAGACAGATATTTTTAAGTATTGCAAAGGAAAAGTTGAAGGATGCCTAAAACAAATTTATCCTAATTACTCCTGGAGTTCCTTGCCAGATCCTGTTTGCTGTGGTTCCAAAGGGGAAGTACTTTTAATCACCGTTAAGCAGAATCTATGAAACAAACCTGAAAATTGCAACAGATGATGTTAAATGTAAACATTAGGACAGAGGAAGTAGTAAATAGCACTTACTTTGTCTAGATTTACTCCTCTCCAACTTTCCATTTTTCTTTTCTTTTCTTTTAAGAGTTGGAGTCATTCTTTCACCCAGGTTGGAGTACAGTGGCAGGATCACTGCTCACTGCACCCTTGCATCCCAGGCTCAAGCAATCCTCCCATCTCAGCCTCCCATAGCTGGGACTACAGGTCGGCACCACCACGCCCAGCTATTTTTTTTTTTTTTTTTTTTTTTCTGTACCAATGAGGTCTCCTTATGTTGCCCAGGCTGGTCTCGGACTCCTGGACTCATGTGATCTTTTTACTTTGGCCTCCCATGGTGCTAAAATTACAGGCATGAGCCACCTCCAATTTTCTATTGGCCTCCAATTTCTGAGTCTGATCTTTTCTCCTCTTAGAGGGAGAAGATCTTTTGTCCTCTTAGGGGAGAAGAGGAAAGAGATTTTTGGGATTTTGTTTTGTTTTGTGTTTGTTTGTTTGTTTGTTTTGAGACAGAGTCTCACTCTGTTGCCCAGGCTGGAGTGCAGTGGTACGATCTCAGCTCACTGAAAGCTCCACCAGCCGGGTTCATGCCATTCTCCTGCCTCAGCCTCCCAAGTAGCTGGGACTACAGGTGCCCGCCACCTCGCCTGGCTAATGTTTTGTATTTTTAGTAGAGACGGGGTTTCACCGTGTTCGCCAGGATAGTCTCGATCTCCTGACCTCGTGATCCGCCCACCTCAGCCTTCCAAAGTGCTGGGATTACAGACGTGAGCCACTGTGCCTGGCCCGGAAAGGGACTTTTTTTCTGCTTCTGAAATCTCCCAGCATACGGCTTTTGACTTGTCAATGGCAACACAGCCTTTGGATTCTCACTTGACCCTCAGCATGTCTGGTGCTTTACAATTCTATGCATTTTCCTTTAGTGAGATCCCTTCTCTGTCTTCCACCACCCACTGCTTTGGCTCCCCTCTTGCTGTTCCCTGCCTGAATTTGGGCAGGAAGTTCAAATCCTGACTTGACCCTTTTTCAGCTGTGTGGCCTAGGACTCATTGCTCTTTTCTCCCCATTTCATCATCTGAAAATGGAAAAAATAATACCTGACTAGAAGGTGAAAGTCCGAAAGAGATATAATAGACAATGTGCTTCGCACAGGGCCTGGCATGGAGAAGTCCTTGATGTACGTCTTTTCCTTCCCTTTTATCCAGCAGTTTCCCTCACACCCACCCATTGATGGATTTTTCTGAAGAGACTACTTTTGTCAAGTTACCCTGTAATCCCCAGACTTTAAACTGGGAGGTAGCAGAGTGGTCTGATTAAGACCTTAGACAACGGTTTCTTGTCCGGGTGCGGTGCCTCACGCCTGTAATCCCAGAACTTTGGGAGGCCAAGACAGGCGGATCACTTGAGGTCAGGAGTTGGCGACCAGCCTGGCCAACATGGTGAAACCCCATCTCCACTAAAAATACAAAAATTAGCCAGGTGTGGTGGCAGGCGCCTGTAATCCCAGCTACTCGGGAGGCTGAGGTGGAAGAATCGCTTGAACCCAGGAGGCGGACCTCTGCACTTCTGCCTGGGTGATGGGAGTGAAATCCTGTCTCAAAAAAAAAAAAAAAAAAAAGAGTTGTAGACAATGGTTTCTCAGCTTTTTTTCTTTATCACTCTCCAACAAGTCCTTTTAGATATTATATTCTTTTGTGTGTGGCAGGGTACATAGCATGTGTATATGTTTGTGGGTTACATGAAATGTTTTGATACAAGCATGCAACTCGTAATAATCACATCAGGGGAAATGGGGTCTGCATCACCTCAAGCATTTATCCTTTCTGTTACAAACAATCCAATTATACTCTTTTTGTTATTTTTAAATGTAAATTAAAATTTTTTTGCTATAGTGCCCCTGTTGTGCTTACAAATGCTAGGTCTTATTTATTCTAAGTATTTTTTGTACCCATTAACCACATTATATTCTTTTTTTTTGATGGAGCTTTGCTCTGTCGCCCAGGCTGGAGTGCAGTGGTGCTATCTCGGCTCACTGCAACTTCCGCCTTCTGGTTTCAAGAGATTCTCCTGCCTCAGTGTCCCAAGTAATTGGGATTACAGGCACCGCCACCACGCCTGGCTAATTTTTGTATTTTTAGTAGAGACAGGGTTTCATCATTTTTGCCAGGCTGGTCTCGAACCCCTGACCTCATGATCCGCCCGCCTTGGCCTCCCAAAGTGCTGGAATTACAGGTGTGAGCCACCGTACCTGGCCCACATTACATTCTTATTCACCTCCTCTTACCATGGAATTTTATTCCACAGATATGCTATTGGTTTAGCTACTATATGTATATCTGTATTTTATACATAAAGTACAAGAACCTTCCAGAACCAATTTTTGCTGCCTTGGAAGTAATACCACCTCCACTGAGAATGTACAGCATAGACCTTACAACCTCAATGCTAAGTTCAAATCTTGGCCCTACCGCACATGAGCTGTGTGGTCTTGTGCAAGTTACATAACTTCTCCTCCTTGTCTCAGACTCCTCACACGTAAGATGAGGATAGTAATAGTACCTGCAGCCAGACACAGTGGCTCACGCCTGTAATCCCAGCACTTTGGGAGGCTGGGACAGAAGGATCACTCAAACTCAGGAGTTCATGAGCAGCCTGGGTACATGGCGAAACTCTGTCTCTACAAAAAATACAAAAATTAGCTGGGTATGGTGACGTGTGCCTGTAGTTCCAGCTACTTAGGAGGCTGAGGTGAGAGGATTGTTCGAGTCCAGAAGGTCAAGGCTGTAGTGAGCTATGATCATGTGGCTGCACTCTAGCCTGAAAAACAGAGCCAGACCCTGTCTGAAAGAAAAAAGAAAAAAAAAAATTAGCATCTGCATCATGGGATCACTGGGGGCACTACATGAGTTCATGTACATGAAGGACTTAGGACATTGCCTCAGGCAGACCCAGTGCTGCACAATTGCTTATGTGATTATTCCCAAAGTTCTCCAGGGCCCACAGAAGAACATGGCAGTATCTTGGCTTGGCAATTAAGGTGAATCACACTCTCACGCTCCTTTTCTGCATCTCTACCCCACATTCCCACAAAGCTTTATTCACACCAAGTCTCTGGTCCTTGCCTGCGTTGTGTGAGCCCATCACTGTCCAGGGTGTCCCCCGCCATCCTCACAGCCTCTCTGTCTGGCCTCCTGTCTTTGAGCCAGCCCACCATACTCTCATTTCTCTGCCCAGTAGAAATCAAACTGTCCTCTGCATTTACTGTCTCAACTGGAAGAGAAATGGAGAATGACAAAGAACTCGTGAACAAGGGTCAGCTCCAACAGGAGTTAAGCCAAAGGGGCTGGGCAGAGAGAAGAAGACGGGGGTCTAAGGAATAAGGCTGCACCAGGGTGGGAGCATGGGGGAGGCAGTGAACAAGAGTTCAGGAAGGAGAGAGTTCCCAGCGCAGAGCCAGAGACTGCTTTACAGAGGCCCAAGGAGGCGTGGAGGGAGGGGGAAGGCTGCCACAGCTCTTTCCATATCCATGAGTGTGTCAAGAATGCAAAGCGCTAATGCTCTTCACTTGGTCCATTTTGTGGGGTTGAGTTTGCAGTGAGCAACCTTGAGGGGTGAGCTGACATCTCGCTCAGGGC
This sequence comes from Rhinopithecus bieti, assembly GCF_001698545.2. NCBI lineage: Eukaryota > Metazoa > Chordata > Mammalia > Primates > Cercopithecidae > Rhinopithecus > Rhinopithecus bieti. The sequence continues at coordinate 153,292 of NW_016814090.1, forward strand.
CAAATAACCGACTTGCTTACTGCTTGCTATAAAATGGTACGTTCCCCAAGCTCAGAGTTCCCTTCCTATAACTTCCCCATCCCTCACACATGCACAGGTATCTATCTAAGCCATGGCAAAGCTCTGTGGGGCTTGGGGGCAAGGGAACTGACACTGGACGCTGGTGCCCATGCTTGCCAAGCATGAAGCCCTATGCTGCTAGCAGCTGTGGAACATATCTATTTGCTTTCAAAGCGGGTAAAGTCGCGTCCTGGACAGGATAGCCAGGTGAGTTGGGAAGGGAAGACAGCCCGCCATGGGCACAAGCGTGTTGGGGGAAGTGGAAGTGGTGAGAACACAGTAGGAAGTGAGAAGGGGCAGGCAGTGCTTACCAGGCTGTGGACTTAAACTAGGAATGAGAGAACCCCTGGAGGCATTTAAGTTGGCAGACTTGGATTTCAGGAAGAGCTCTCTGGCTTCCGGGTGGAGGATGGCCAGTGGGGTAAATGGTGAGAGGAAAGACAGAGAACAGAGAAGGTTGGATGGGCTTGAGAAATTATCCAGGCCCTGGATGGAGGTAGAGATGTGGGCTCATGAACACAGAGGGGATTACTGATGTGGGGTGGATGAGACTGTCCTCAAGAGTGTGGGACGGGAAGAGAGGGAGAGTCTTGGCCAGGTCCAAGAAAGGAGCCCTCAGAAGAGGAGGGGAGTCAGAGGCAGGGAAGGGGCTGAGGCAGCCGGCCCTGCTGAGTGGACCCCAGGAGATGTATCATGCAGTGGTGTGGGGTGGGGAGAGGCCAGTGTCAGAAAGTGGACGGGGAGCGGCCTGACTCTGCTTTTGTCCTTCGGCCTTCTGGCCAAAGGTAGGGAAAGGTGGCCAAACACTGAGATCAGGAACAAAGAAAGAAAACTGCTGGTGAACTTCCTCCACCATGAGAGGGCCACCAAGCCCGCAGCACTGCACTGCAGCCCCCAGCTCTGTCCTGGGGTTGGGGGAGGTGAGGAGGGGCAAGGTGGGGAGCGCACAGAGCACTCCCTGTCCTCAGAATACCACAGTGACTAGAGCTAAGGGAGCACCGGGTGCGACTGGGATGTGGGCAGCAAGGGGCCAGAGGGGCCTCGAAGGAGTCAAGGACCATTTAATGAAGGTGTATTGAAGGCCTACCGCGGGGCCAGACCCTGGCTAGGGATGGATTGGAATTATATAGTATGTGCCAGGAGTCAGGCAGGTAATGAAGTGATGGGAAGGTGGTGAGGCAGTAGCGGTTGAGATTCACGTTGTAGTCACCCCAAGCTGGCCAGGCCAGGGAGCAGAAGCACGACTGGATGCTGGAGCCCACCAGGTTCCCCACTGCAGGGCAGGAGTGGCAGGGGGAGAGACTGTGAAAGGAGCCTAGGCCAGGTCCTGGGTGAAAGCTGTGTCCTGAGGCTTGACTGATGGGTATAGGGAGCCACTAAATGCCTTGGGGCAGAGAGGTGAGGAAAAAAATATTTATTGAGCATCTACCAGTGCAAGGTACTCACTAGATGCCTTCCACACCAGAGCTTCTCAAACTCAGTGTGCGTATCAATCTTCCAAGAATTTCACTAAAATGCAGATTCTAATTCAGCAGATATAGGGCAGGGCTTGAGGTGCTGTCTTTAATAACCTCCCAGCACCTGGGACCACACTTTGAGGAGAAGAGCTGTGTGTGCCCCAATGTGGTCCAGTGAGTACTCTGGGGTCCCTCTCATGGGCAGGGAAGCTGAGGGCCCCATGAGCTCTCCCAGCTTCCTGAAGGCACCCCATTGATGAGAGCTGACTGTGCTGTGCTTTGCTGACCGCAGGGCCTGCTCCTTGCCCCCTATCTCCAGGTTGGGGTAAGTGGCACCTCTCTCCCTCCAGCTCCACAGTCTTCCCCGAGGTTTAGGTCTTCCAGGTTTATAAAGTCAGGCCCTCCTGTCGGCAGCTGGCCTCCACCCTGGAGTGTCTGAGCTTGCCTGTTGCAGCATCTAAAGATAGTCTCCCTCACAGGAAACAAGATACTATTGGCTAACTCTGCAAATAAAATGCTCTTAGAGGGAAGGAAAGGGAAATACTCGTCTCTGGTAGAGTCTGTGCAGGACAGGGTGGCTGATTGGCAGATCCAGAGGTTCCCTTGGCAGTCCACGCCAGGTAGGTGCAGAGGACTAGTTGGGTACCTGTGGGTGGGGTGGAGCAGTGGACAGCTAACAGGTTCATAATGTTTGTTTGCCTTATGTGCACACAATGGAAACCATTTTCCTGGGGATGTTGTAGCCTAAATATGTCCAAAGGGATGGAAGAGTGGGGGAGGCAAGGAGTGATCAGATCATTTATAATTACACTCAACCTGGTGGAATAAGATTAGAAACGTTAGTAATTATACTTTAGAGACGTAGAGAAAAGCTCATGATTTTATACTAACTGAAAAAAGCATGAAAAATTGCATCTGGATGCTGTTGAGGAATTATTGCTAATTTTTTGAGATGAGAAATTGCATTAAAGTCTTCTTTAAAAAAGAGTCCTTATCTTTTAGAGATGCACACAAGTGTTTATGGGTGAAATTAAATAATTCAGGAGAGACATTAAGTGGGGAATAGAGGAATATTGACCATGGGTTGCTAATTGTTGAAGCCAGGTGATGGGTACAAGGAGGTTCTCGCTGCTTTTTTTGAAAAGTTACTTTTATTTGAAAATTTAATAATAAAGAGTTTTAAAATGTTATCTGCATTTTAATATAAATATAAATGCACTTAATATAAATATAAAATACGTATAAAATGTAGATAGAGAAAAGCTAAAAGATTGCTGTAGTTGATTCTAGGAAACTGCATTACAGATAGATTCATGGTTTTTTTTTTCCTTTTCTTCCACTTTTTGTGCCATCTACAGGTTTTTGGTTTTTTGTTTTTTTGGGTTTTGTTTGTTTGTTTTTTGTTTTTTGAGACGGAGTTTCGCTCTTGTTGCCTAAGCTGGAGTGCAATGGCACAATCTCGGCTCACTGCAACCTCTGCCTCCTGGGTTTAAGTGATTCTCCTGCCTCAGCCTCCCAAGTAGCTGGGATCACAGGCATGCACCACCGCCCGGCTAACTTTGTAGTTTTATTAGAGGTGGGGTTTCTCCATGTTGGTCAGGCTGGTCTCGAACTCCCGACCTTAGACGATCCGCTGGCCTCGGCTTCCCAAAGTGCTGGGATTACATGTGTGAACCACCGCGCCTGGCCCATATACAGTTTTTTAGAAAAGCTATTTTAATTGATAAATTCCTGGCACAAATTTAGTGTTCAATTTTGATATATGCTGTTACAACCGTTGTGAGGACACTCAGGCTCAGGTTTGTGTGGGTGGAAAACATGGTCTTCAGAAAGAAATTATGAGTGCAAAACAGGAGGAAATCCATCAGAGACCCCAGCTGAGGAATGGCCATGGCTTGTTATTTCTCTTGCCTTGCCTCTGGCAATCACAGCCTCACAGAGCCTGCAATCCTTGCTTTGTGAGTTTATTGCTCAGTCCAGAGAAAGGCTAAGCAATTTTAGGATTCTTTCAATACCCCCTTCCCCCCCACACACACACAAAATTAATTTTTGAAATACTTGAGGTAGAAAACTTGAGGCAGAAAAAAACTGAGCCCAAAAAAAGGAAAATTGAACCATGTGAAAGCAGGCAAGAAAGCTTGCATTGCTCGGGGCACAGTTCATCCCAGGCCCCGAGGGCGCTTTGGAGGGACCTGGGTTTCCTGAAAGGAGGCAGGGTGGGCAACAGACCTGTGCTGCAGGGCCGTGAGGACCACCGTGGGTTGGGAATGGGGGCAGTGGATTGGGGTTCAAAACCCCTGAGAATGAGAAATGGGCTCAGGAAGGTTAGGGTGGATTCTTTCATCTTCCTCTTCGCTTGGCTTTATTTTCACAAAGGAAGGCAGGGCAGGAAATAGTCTCAGCCCAAACTCAGTGTGGTTCTTCTTAGTGCTCAGGCTGACCTGGCACTTGCCACACCTTTGGGAAAGGAGCACCTACTATCCATCAGCCACGTGCCAGTCTCCACAAAGTCTGCCCCTGAGCCCTGCTCCTCAGCTGACCCCTCTTCACAGATGGGGACATAGGCAGCTTGGCTTTGGAATGAAGTCCTGGCTCTGCACTTGGTGACTGTGCACAGCGCTTGCTAAGTCTGTTGCCTGCTTTTAAAATGGAGATTGTCCATCAGCCTTTGAAGCCACATAATGGGTATGTGTCGACTTTCTACAAGGATTAAAGGCATGATATAGAAAGTCCCAAACACACTGCCTGACCCGTCTTTGGTGCTCAAGAAACAATATATGTTGTTGTCATGCGGAAACCGAGTCTCAGAAAGTTTGGATACCTGAAAAACACTGACTACTATTGAATGAGGTTGTGAAGAATCCAGAGCTGTAGGGGTAGGAGAACAAAGAACGTGTTAGAGCTGACCCAGTCCACCCCAGCCCAGGAGGAACCCTACCCGGCCCCGGGCAGCTATGGCACAGTGGCAATGTCAGGTATGGTTCTCCCTAGCCAGAGACCCTAGCCTCAAAAAACCTCCTGCTTGGGATCCAGGCATCCAACTGCTCCTCCCCAGCCCCAGCCTCTGACCCAGTGTCCTGAGTTCAGAGACATTTGGAACCAGCACCTGTAATGGAGGAGATGAACAAGGAGGGGAACTTCTGCTGCTCCATAGCAGGTCGTGGTCGTAGGAGAGAGTGGAACCTGAATGGCAGAATCCAGATCTTGGCTGCCTTTCCCGAGGACATGTTCTGATTCCTAGCAGCGCAGCCCAGGCATTCCGAGAAGTCGGGCTTTCTGGCATCACTCACTCTGCCCAGAAGAGCCCGGGGAAAGTTGGGGCTTCTAGCTGAACCTTGATCCCACCTGCCCTCTTGAGGGGTTTAGAATCTGCTGGCTGCTACACAGGTGGGATTCTCACGGCAAGCTGGCCACAGCTGATGCTTCAGCCCTCTCATCTTGTTTGGCCAAAGTGCAGCATTTTAGCTTGTGAGTAGGGAAGAAAAGCTGTATTATATGTCTTTAAACATCTTCCTAGACCACCTTTGTTTTCCCCTTAAAGTGTACTTAAGGAGAAAACGAAGTCTCCTTTCAGTGTGTTGTATTTTGTTTATTGCAAAATGTAACACACTGAAAGAACACTGTCTGGGTTAGCAAAGTATTAGATTTAATTTCCCACATTACCACCATCCAGGCTGAGAGAGAGAACCCCAGAAGCCTCTCTCATGTCCCTTCCTGACCACAGCCTCTTCCTCTCCCACAAAGAACCATAAGTCTGACTTTTATGGTGATTACTTCCTTGCTTTTCCCTATAGTTTGACTGAATCTAAATATCATCCCTAAACGATATAGTTTAGCTTTGCCTATTTCCGATCTTCATGTTTGGATTCATACTTTTTGGTTTGGCTCAAGACTAAACTTTTAAAATGCATCCATGTTGTAGGAGACGTACATGCACAAAAATTTTCATGGCAACATTGTCCAAACTAGCAACAAACTGAAAGCCACCTACGTGTGCATTAGCAGCAGAAACAGCAATAAATCACGGGCTATTCATACAGTGGAATCCTATGCAGCAATGAGAATTAGCAGTCTACAGCCACACCAACAGCACGGGTGAGATGCTTTCAGAAATACTGAGATGAATTTAGAGATAAAGGCACAATTGGTCCATATCCACAGGGCACTTCATCCAGTGCATCTCCACCAGACACAATTTGTATTTCCATGAACAAGAGTCATTTGCACTGCTATCTGCTATAACCTACGGTGCTGTAAAATTAGCTCAGGCAGTAAAAGGGGGAGATGGCCCCAAAGAGTATGCTAGAAAGGACTCCCAGTCCTTTCATCATTCAGTGTGTGTCTATTTTCAAAGTCTTTCATCATTTTTCCTTGTAGTTACTTAGTGTGGGATTTGAGACCCCTCTCTTTGTCCCTCTTCTCCCTTTTTGGCCTTGGCTTTCTCTGCATCCTTCCCCGAAGCCCTGCACTCAGCCTAAACTGAGTTTCCTGAACACTCCGGGAGCATGTGGGTCCCTCCCAGCTCCACCATCTTCACTGCCTTCTGTTTCTATTTCCCTCTGCCTGGCCTTGGCCCTGGGAAACCATCCTATGCGCAGACCCTCTGTGACTTTGTCTTCAAAGCCCACCCCCTATTCACTGCCACCTCCATCTTGGTCAACCTGGAAGACTTTCCCCATCCTGAAAACATCAGCTCAAATGGCAGCTTTTTTTTTTTTTTTTTTTTCGTAATATCCTCTTGATCACTCTCCCTCAGTTTTTAAGGAGACAGATATAGAGGTTCAATCCTTGGGCATCCCATAACTTTTCTTATATTCTGTTACTAAGCAATAATAAACACTTCTAGGAACTGTATCTTAAACACTTCTGCCTCTACAGAATTTAGTACAGTGCTTAGTATTGGTGAAATAGAATTAACAAAGTCTTCTTTCAACACAGAGATTCTCTCCACAAAAGGAGTAGAGAAAGAACCGTTTTATTATGGAATAAGCAGTAAACCAAAATGTGCAGAGCATTATAGGCCTTCTACTAAGAGATTGCAAGAACAGAAAGAAATCTCCCCCTTTTGTATAGCCAAATGGATACAATCTGTTACACCCATGTTATCAAGACAAACAATAACATTCCTCAAGTAAAAGGTCTTGCCAGCACCGTTTGCCATACATGGTTCACTCTAAATTTACCTGGTAATTAGGCTAACCACTTGTGTTAGCTAACTGGCTCTACCCAGAGGAAAATCAAATTTATCTTTAAGACAAGGGATAATTTTGCAGCACAGAGCAAGGTTCTTCAGTTAGGCTCCTACCTTCCCACAGAAACTAGGAGATAGAAGCACTATCTCCCTTAGGCTTGTTTACATTTCAAAGAGATGACGCCCAGGTCCTTGGGAAAGACTAGCCTAGCTCATAAAGCTGACAAAAAGCCTATCTACTTTCAAAAGGATTTACATACATTCAAAGAGAGGAGAAAATACATACAATTTTCCAGGCGGGCACAGTGGCTCATGCCTGTATTCCTAGCAATTTGAGAGCCTGTGGCGGGTGGATCACCTGAGTTCAGGAATTTGAGATCAGCCTGGCCAACATGGCTCTACTAAAAATATAAAAATTAGCTGGGCGTTGTGGTGGGTGCCTGTAATCCCAGCTACTCAGGAGCCTGAGGCAGGAGCATCACTTGAATCCAGGAGGTGGAGGTTATAGTGATCGCACCATTGCACTTGCACTCCAGCCTGGGCAAACAAGAGTGAAACTCTGTGTCAAAAAAAAAAAAAAAAAAAAAAAAACAGTTTTCTAAAGTCAATGCTGCTGAGAATAAAAAGGAGGTGAGGAGAATCTCCTGTCGCTCCATTTTTAACAAAGTAAGAATTAAAGGTTTTTATTTTTAATTTTTACGTTATCCTTAGAGCTCAGAAGATATGGTACAGATGCTTCAAAAATAATTTTTTTTGACTTAATTAATAAATTAAAACAATTAACAAGTCCATCCTTTCTCAAATTATTCAAAAAAAAATTTTTTATATGAAAGTATTTGCCTTTCAAAATTTTGGGGCAGTTTACTTTGACATAAATAAATAAATACCATAAAGTATTCTAAAGAGGAAAGGGAAGGGCGGGGCTTCAAACACAAAATAATGGCAGGTTTTGTAAAGGGGCAATTCACCAAACCCAATAAGATTCTCCTGTTGCTGTTTTTTTTTTTTTTTTTGGGGGGGGCTGGGGGGGGGGGTTGGGGTGCATTTGGCCTGTGTGAAACCCTGGCGGGTAGACAATGCCATGCTGTTCTAGGTGGGCTCGTTGCTATGGGAATAGATAGTCACTGAATTTACTTGCATAGGGGATGGGGTATAAAATGTTTCCTCATGGCTCCTTAACGTGGAACTCAGCACTCCTCTCCCCATCAGCCTTTGCTCTCTCTGCATCCCAAGGGATGTGTGTTATAAAAATAGCTGCCATCATAAATGAGAAAACCATCAGGACCTGGTAAAACTTGGCTTCCCAAACAGTCAGGGGTCTGGGCATGGCAGCCAACTGAGAACCTTTCTGTCTAGTGCAAGGTAAACAAGATTTGCCAAGACTTGACCAACTGATCCAGCTCCCTGTCTCCAAACAGAACCTCATCTGAATGCTGAGAGGCTTTGCCCCAGAAGTGTCATGTTCCCTGCGCAGGCTGCTGGGCAGCCTCTCTGTTGACAATAGACCACACTTTTGCTGACCTAGGACTCATGTTGCTCTTTAAGACTGCTTCCTTGGCCAGGCATAATGGCTCACACCTGTAATCCTGGCACTTTGAGAGGCCCAGACAGGAGGATCTCGAGGCCAGATGTTCAAAACCAGCCTGGTCAACATAGTAAGACCCCATATCTACCAAAAATAGCTGGGCATGGTGGTGCACACTTATACTCCCAGCTACTTGGGAGGCTGAGGTGGGAGGACTGCTAGATCCCAGGAGTTCAAGGCTGTAGTGAGCTATGATCACACCACTGCTCTCCAGCCTGGGGAACAGAGAGAGATCCTATCTCAAACAAATAAACAAACAAGCAGTTTCCTTCTGTTTGATTCTTGCTGAAAAATTGAGCATGCCAGAGCTAGCAAGCCTCTTTGAGGTGGTCTGGTCCAATGCTTTAATTTCATACATCAACAAACTGAAGCAGAGCGGAGTGACCTGTCCAGGGTCTCTCAGCCATTCATCTTCGGAAATGTGTGGGCTCCTGTGAAACACATGGCTCTTAAAAGCACTATCATATATTTGAAGGCAGAAAATAGGCTAACCCTTCAGCCTTCAGACTTTTCCTCTCCAGAGAAAATTACCCCAGTTTCCTCACCATCGTTGATGGGAGCTAGATTCCTGGGGCTCTGGCAGTGTGGACAACCTAGTGGTGGCTAGAGGAGCAAATAATACCCCACCTTCCATTTTCCACTCACCAATCCCTGAGGGTCAGCCTGCTAGGTTATGAGCCTAGAGGGGAAAACCCCAACCAATTCAGAGATGCATCATGGACCAGTTTCTCTTAAGGGGCCTGGGTCTGCTATTTTCAGTTCTACTTTGAGAGAAGTGGCCTGCAATATCCTGCAGATTTCCCCTCCAGGGAGAAAAGCATTGTGCAGTGCAAGGAGCACAGGCTTTGTGGAAAGAGGCATCTGGGGTTGAGATCCTGGCTCCTTTGCTTCCTTGAAAGCAAGTTAACCAAATATCTGGGCCTCAGCTGGTTAATTTATACCGTGGGGATCATCATTTCTCAAGTGGGATTGTGAAGAGAATATGGTGGGATCTTGTATGTGGAGCATGACACTTAGCAGGCACCCAGGAATGGCAGCCTCCTCTCCTTCTAAACTTGGACTTTCTGAGGGTAACTTCAGATTCTGCAACGCCAACAGCACAATGACATCCTCATAAGGAAAGTTTGGGTTGGGGCTCCTCGAGCAATTCTCTACTCTCATTTGGTACCAAGAAAAGATTTAAGCCTCACAATTTTCTTGGCACCAGACTGAACCTCAAACCTAGTCTTCGCTTTTACTAAAAAGCCATAAACAGAGACCAGGAGAGTAAAAACTACCAGAAGATACACTAGATCTAGAAAACAGTAAGCTGGATGTGAAGCCAAAAGAGAAGGGGAAAGCAACATAAAAGGATGTCAGAGAGAAGAAGAAATGGATTTGGGCCATCTAAAGAAGAAGGGAAGTATAGAAAAGGGAAGCTGATTGGAAACAATGGGTAATGATGAGCATCCCTCCCCTAAAAAGTTAAAAAATAAATAAGCAGGCATGAGAAAAGGAAGTAGGCCAGAGGAAGTAGACCAGGATAAGCCACGGATGTGAGTGGGGAATTTTACAAATTTCTACTTGGGTGTGAAACGTGTACACTCAAAGCTCTGTCTAGGTTCACCGAAACTCTCAGCTCAAGGCCATTTAGTAAAACCTTGGCTTAACTGAATAGTGGGTAAGGAGGCCTGAGGATGGCCCAAAGAAGGTTTAAATTCTTACTGGCTACTACACTAAGTTGTAAAGTGCAGCCTTAGTTGATGGTTCTTTTATTAGTGCAACATCCCAGAATGCATGTGTCTTATAACCCTTGTGGATATGAAACCCAGCTGGGTAGACATTGCAAAGTCTTACCTCATTTGATTCTTCCATTTGGTTTCTATTGTCCCTCAGGGACAAAGGAAAGCCATGGTCCAGCCTAAGATGAAAGCTATTTAGACCTCTGGCAGGCCTTTGACCACCCTGCGGGCCACCCCCAAGGCATGGCCACACTCCCATCTGCTGCCAGGAGGCCCTATCTTTAGGCTCAGCTCCCAAACCTCGAACATCTTGGAGAATCCACAAATAGGAGGTGCACGCAGCTCAGGCTCAGTATTCCTTAAAAAGCACCTTGCTAAAGCTATCAAGTTCACTGGAATAATTCTGTGAAGGACACATCTTCACTGATGTCAGCTTTCTGATGTAAATGGTGCCTTCACATGCTCTGGGGCATTTGGCTACCAAGGGTGGGTTTGAACTAGCTCCAGCACACAGAGTACAAGTCCCTTCAGAACCAGGCAAAACCCTATGTTGCCCCATGACTCATGCTGTTTCTTGAGATTTGCATAGAAAACAGAGCTGCTGTTACCCATGCTGATATCTATTTTGTGACCACATATGTTCAAAAGCCACATGTGAGAGGTATGGTTGAAATGAGAGGTTGTGTTTTCCAAGTTGTTTTCTGACTGTGAAGAGCTAGTGAGCCTCTGCTCACCTCCTGGGGCTCTACATTATAGAGCTGACGAATCTCTTTTCTTGCTGCTTGAAGTCTTTCATTCACTTCTTTATTCATTCATTTAACACATCAGGCACCTACGAACTTCTCAGAGTTCAAGGCTTCCTAGCCTATGATCAGAAAGGACACCTGTGTGCTCATGAGCACCCCTGAGATCAGGGTGACTGATAGGGTGCTATCATCACTACTAGATGAAACTCTTCGGAACAAAGATCTAGGATATAATATTTATCCTTCTGCAAATGTTCATATGGCATTCACTGTGTACCAGGCCTTCTGTTGAACATTGGCCTACAGAGCTGAAGAGGACATAGGTCTTCTCTTAGGGACTCCTAGTCTTGGGAAAGAGGAATGGGGAAGGGGTGTAATGTGAAGTTAAAAAAAAGTGCTGAGGCTGAACACATCTGGGCCCTCACTGCAGCCCCATTGCACATACACTGCATCACCTTCAATAAGTTATTCACCCTCTCTGAGTTCATCTACTCGCCCATAAAATAGAGATGATTCTTTTATATGTTGGCACCACTTATTATGTGCAGCATGATTGTTATTGTACTAAGTTACTTATTTTCGTTTTCATATAACTCATATTTTGTTTATTTTATTTTAAAATTCCAAATGAATTAATTAAACTATTTTCCAAAATAGGTAATATGTGTACATGGTAAAAAACATTTCCAAAAGTTTACCACAAAAACTGTCTCCTTTCCCACATCCTCAGTCCTTCAGAATCCCTCTCCAGGGATAATTACTATTACCAGCACCAGTGTATTCCTTCAGAGATATTTAAACCTTGTGCAAAATACGCACACATCGTTATTTTCCACAAATGACAGAATACTATGTACATGGTACCTCACCTAGCTTTTCTCATTTACCAGTATATCTTAGAGATTGTTCCATAACAGAACATATAGATTTGCCTGTTTTTGTTGTTTTTCCCAAGTTTCCAAGAGCTAGAAACTGTGTTTTTAAGCAGTTGCTTGGTATTCCATTAATTGGACTTATCGTACTTTGATCTGTCCCTAGTGATGGACATTGGGGTTGTTTCCCTTCATTTATATTTGAAGCTTGCTGCAGTGACAGTGTACACACTTGCTTGAGCATCTGTGTGTCTATGATAAATCCCAATAAGCAATTTAAAGTCATTTAATTCTTACACTCTCAACAAACCTAAGAGGTTATTTTTTAGAGGAGATAGCTAAGGCTGTTGTTTTGATGCCTTTTTACCACTGGATTTGGGACTCAACTGTTTGGTAGTCATTGTGTCCTTGACTCTTCTCCCCTGCCAGGATTTGAACCCTAAGCCCAGGGCCCGAGTCTCCTCCATCTTCAAGGGAGAGTGGGAAGAGCACAGGTCTTGGCCTCAGTCCCGCTCCCCGTGCTTCCAGCTGTGCCTCCTGTGAGGCATGATGTGTGCAAAATGGAAATGTGAACATGAAGGTCAACAATGTCCCTCAATGACCAGTACTGATCCTCAGAATCACGTGGGAACTCATAGAAAGCGGTATCTGTACCACTCTTTCCTCTGTAGCATGGTCCAGATGACTCGTAGCAGGGACCACAGTATGCTGGGTGAGCACCCACTGCATGCACTCACTGTGCCAGCACCAAGAGACTCCTGTGGGAGCCATGGCAATTCTAGGGTCTTCACTGGGGACTCTGAGACAGCAGGGAGCTAGGATGAGGGCTGCAGAGTGTTCTTCTGCCCGTACTGAGCAGACCCTTTGGATGGCAGGGAGCAGTCCCAAGCCAGATGGGTGCCCATAACCAGCCATTTAGCTCTCAATACATAATACCACCACGTGTCAGGCAAAACCATCCCGCCCAGAGCATTACCTGAATTTGCATACCATCTTCAGAGGATACATTGACCCACTTCTTCCATTCTGCCTTAATCAAAGTTTTTATGTGAATTTTCCCCATTGAAAAGACAAGCTCCTTTCTGGCTTAGACTGTGCTTGACTGATCTTTTCATGAGCTTCCTGCCAAGCCAGGACCACCCAAGGCTTATATGGAGCCTTGGTGCAAATTAGAGATGTCCCTGTGCACCTGGCAGCCCTGAGCCCAGGCACCCAGTAAGGCAAAGGGCCTGATTTGGGGCCCCTCTGCCACTCAACCAGAAAGTCAGTTGCTTATTTCTAACTTCCCTGCCTTCTCCACATTTGTCCCATTCCTTCCTCTCATCATGAATATCCCCAGAGCCATTCAGCAGGGCAGTGAATTAAATATAGAACTTTTTTTTTTTCAGAATTGCAGAAAGGATTAGATTGATAATGATCCAAGTAGAGCAATAAGTCTGACAGTTTAGTAAAAGCTCAATAAAGGGCGGCTTACTTCCCCTCCCACAAAATAATCTGAAAAGAAAACATGTCTTATTTCAGGGGGGAAAATAAAATAAAGTGACCTTTAAAGATCAAATTCCCAGGATACCCAGGGTAGAGGTGGAACATGGGAGTCCACAGGCAGCCTTGATGATTCCAAAGATCCAAAGGGCTTCTGCTTCCTCACATAATGCAGGAAGCAAATTGAACATGTATCAAGTTCTTGCTGTATGCGACACACATACACACACACTGTGCCAGGTGCTCCCCCTAAAACAGTTCTGTGTGCAGGCATGAGAATGAATCCTGATCTTACAGACAAAGAATGTTAGGCTCAGAAGTTTCAAGCTCACCCATCACTCAGCCAGAGAGGACAGATGCAGGATTCAATCTCGGGAGTGCCGGAGTCCACAGAAGTTCCTGGGCTAAAGGACCGACCACAGGCACGTGAAGAGATGCAGGACAATTTTTATTGGATTTGAGGTCAGCTTTGCCAGCTCTTCTCACTGGGGAAGGGGAGGGAGGGGAAGGGGAGGGAGAAAGTAGCTAGCTCCAGGGTCCCTAACATAGAACCACCAAGGACTTGACTATTTTTACTCATGCAGCAGCGTGTCTGGGAAGATCATGCTCTGTGACAAGCTACAGGCACTAAGTAGCAATTTCTGTTTCCCCACATAGAGCTTGAGTCATATGAAACTGACATGGATGTGGCTCAAAAATAGCTGCATGTCAGCCATTTTATACCATTCGACTTGAATATTATTAATTAATGTCACAACCAGAGATTATTCTCTGAGAAAAGGCCATTGCAGCCTGAAGCAGAGAAAGCATACACGTTCCCTGGGGTTGAGAACTCATCACAGCCTGAGACAGCTTGGGTCGTAAAGCCCCGGCCCACTTATCCCAGGAGATTCTGGGTGAGATGCAGGCCTCAAAGAAGAGGCTGGGAAGGGAGAAGTGACACCCTGGCTGGGTGGGCCTCATCTTGAGGGAGGGAGACACCGCCTGGGTAAAACCATCATGGAAAGGGTATAGTGGGGCGTGGAAACTCCCTCGGTTAAAGCGTGAGCTTTGCTGTAAGTTGTGGTAAAGAGGTAGGTGGTGACAACCAGGAGGCCTGTTTTGAGGGTTTCTGAGGGACCCATCTGCATCTGTGGTATCACGAGGAAGGGAGGAGGAGACACCCAGAGGAGCAGTATGAAGGGGCTGCCTCCCAGCCAGCTCTGGAGTGAATGACCAAGTCCTGGCTGCGAAAAGAAGGGGAGTGCAGCCTGCAGAAGTGTCTTCTTTTTTCAATTCCTGCTCAGAAGGTAACAGGAGATAAGAATAGTGGGGAAGACCAGACCAAAGTGAAGTATAGGGCTGGTAATGGTAAGGGGAGCCTAGGCCAGTAGACATCGGAGCCCCATCCTCCATCTTGGATCAGCCAGCCCCTCTATGACTGCAGAGCCCTGAATGATGGCAACACCTCCTCTTCACTTAGGGTTGTAGGATGACCAACAGTCCTGATTTGCCTGGGAGTGGGGGGTTCCCAATAGGTGGGACTTTCAGGGCTAAAACCAGGAAAGTCCTGGGCAACCCAAAACAAGGTAGTCACTCTAGAGTGTATGACTGTCTGACACCTGCTAAGAAAGAGAGGGACTTGTTGGTTATAAGGAGAAGAAAAAGTGAAACGGTTCTCAAAAAACAAAGATGAGGGCTTCCCGGTGCTGTTCTGCCCAAGGCTCTGGGTCTGAAGCTTCTCTCTCCAGGCCTAGCTTCGTGGAAAAGTAAGAGGCCAGAGAGTGGAAAAGGTGGAAATAAAGGAAGAGGATGGAGAATTGCTTTGGGGAAGTTTGGACTGGAAGTGTGAATTACAGCTGCACCCCCAATTCACCCCATCTCACCCCTGCCTCCTGCTCATGGCTCTCCCTTTCTCATCCACACATTGGTCAAACTAGCTAGCTTTTGGAGAGACTTTGGACAGTCAAAGAAAAACAGATCTGTCTCAAGCTTCAAAAAGCCTAGAGCCGGCCAGGCTCTGTGGCTCACGCCTGTAATCCTAGCATTTTGGGAGGCTGAGGCAGGTGAATCATCTGAGGTCAGGAGTTCGAGACCAGCCTGGCTAACATGATGAAACCCCATCTCTACTAAAAATACAAAAATTAGCCAGGCATGGTAGTGCATGCCTGTAATCCCAGCTATTTGGGAGGCTGAAGCAGAAGAATCGCTTGAACCCCAGGGGGCAGAGGTTTCTGTGAGCTGAGATCGCACCACTGCACTCCAGCCTGGGTGACACAGCGAGACTACATCTTAAAAAAAGCCTAGAGCCAAATGCTCACGGAGCCATTTACTGCATGGCTCTGGGCAAGTCAAAGGAGTCTGCCTATCCTGTCAAAAGAGGCTGTTGCAGTCTTCATCACAAGACTGTTGTGGGGATTAAACAACACAGCAAATGGGAAGCTGGGAAATGTAGTGTGCACCCAACCAATATTTGTTTCTTCCTGCCTGCCTACATATGAGGCCACACAGAATTCCAACTTTGTTTTTCTGAGAACTAACGCAGTTACTTGTTTTTCTTTCTGATCCAGGCTGTCCCCATGGATCCGTTCCCTGAATCAGTTACAGAAAACTTTGAGTACGATGATTCGGCTGAAGCCTGTTATATTGGGGACATCGTGGCCTTTGGGACTGTGTTCCTGTCCATATTCTACTCCGTTGTCTTTGCCATTGGCCTGGTGGGAAATTTGTTGGTAGTGTTTGCCCTCACCAACAGCAAGAAGCCCAAGAGTGTCACCGACATTTACCTCCTGAACCTGGCCTTGTCTGATCTGCTATTTGTAGCCACCTTGCCCTTCTGGACTCACTATGTGATAAATGAAGAGGGCCTCCAAAACGCCGTGTGCAAATTCACTACCGCCTTCTTCTTCATCGGCTTTTTTGGAAGCATATTCTTCATCACCGTCATCAGCATTGATAGGTACCTGGCCATCGTCCTGGCCGCCAACTCCATGAACAACCGGACCGTGCAGCATGGCGTCACCATCAGCCTAGGCGTCTGGGCAGCAGCCATTTTGGTGGCAGCACCCCAGTTCATGTTCACAAAACAGAAAGAAAACGAATGCCTTGGTGACTACCCCGAGGTCCTCCAGGAAATCTGGCCTGTGCTCCGCAATGTGGAAGCAAATTTTCTTGGCTTCCTACTTCCCCTGCTCATTATGAGTTACTGCTACTTCAGAATCATCCAGACGCTGTTTTCCTGCAAGAACCACAAAAAAGCCAAAGCCATCAAACTGATCCTTCTGGTGGTCGTCGTGTTTTTCCTCTTCTGGACACCCTACAACGTTATGATTTTCCTGGAGACGCTTAAGCTCTACGACTTCTTTCCCAGTTGTGACATGAGGAGGGATCTGAGGCTGGCCCTCAGTGTGACCGAGACAGTTGCATTTAGCCATTGTTGCCTGAATCCTCTCATCTATGCATTTGCTGGGGAGAAGTTCAGAAGATACCTTTACCACTTGTACGGGAAATGCCTGGCTGTCCTGTGTGGGCGCTCAGTCCATGTTGATTTCTCCCCATCTGAATCACAAAGGAGCAGGCAGGGAAGTGTTCTGAGTAGCAATTTTACTTACCACACGAGTGATGGAGATGCGTCCCTCCTTCTCTGAAGGGACTCCCAAAGCCTGTGTCTACAGAGAACCTGGAATTTCTGAACCTGATGCTGAATAGTGAGGAAAGATTTTTGTTGTTGTTTCTTACAGGCACAAAGTGGTGGACCCAATGCACACAAAACCACCCCAGAGTGTTGTTGAGAATTGTGCTCAAAATTTGAACAATGAACAAATTGAACTCTTTGATTGACAAAGAGTAGACATTTCTCTTACTGTAAATGTCATCAGAAATTTTTGGTTTGCAGATGACAAAAATTCAACTCAGCCTAGTTTAGTTAAAAGGGGGTGGTGAATATTGTTCATATTGTGGCAGAACAAAAGGGTGTCTGAGCCCTCAAAGTGAGGGGAAACCAGGGCCTGAGCCTAGCTAGAATTCCCTCTCTCTGACACTCAAATCTTTTAGTTATTATAGATCTCCCAGACTTACATGACACAGCTTTATCACCAGAGAGGGGCAGACACCCATGCTTCTCTGGTCCCAAGGGCAAAATTCCCAGGGAAGTGCTCTGATAGGCCAAGTTTGTATCAGGTGCCCATCGCTGGAAAGTGCTGTTATCCATGGGGAAGGGGTATGTAAGATGGAAGCTTCCAGTCCAATCTCACTGATAGATAAGCAGAAGTACATATTTCCAAGAAGTTGAATTTGTACTGTTCTGATTACACAGAACAAATGCCCCACACCACCCTTACCATGTGCCTGACCCAGCCTCTCCCCTGATTACACCAGCCTCATTTTCATTAAGCCCTCCTCCATCACATCCTCAAACCTATAAGGGCTCCCCACTGCCTACTGCATTGAGTCAAAACTCAAATGCTTGGCTTCTCATCATGGGATCCTACCAACAGATTCCCCGTTGCCTCCTCCTTCCCAAAGGGCTCCACCCATCCTATCAGCCTGTCTCTTCCACACGACCTAATGCATCTCCACCTGCTCCCAGGCCAGTAGGGGAAACAGAAAAACCCTGCCCCAAAATAAGAAGGGATGGATTCCAACCCCAATTCTGGTAGCTTGGGACTAATCAGGCTTCAGTTTCCTTGTCTATAGAAGAGGGATAAGCCTTTCACATAGAGATCATCCTTTCCAGCAGAAGGAACTAGCCACCAACTCTTGCAGGTCTCAACCCTTTTGTCTGGTTCCTAGACTTCTGCTTCCCCCACACCTGGCACTGCTGTGCTATGCTCAAGTTGTGGTGCTCACAAAACTTAGAGAAGACTGCAGGTGCTGCTGCGTGGCATAGCACAGACACAGAAGAGGCTGGTTCTTACGATGACACCCAGTGAGCACTCCCAAGTCTACAAAGTGATAGCCTTCCCTAACCCGACTCTCCTGGACTGACTTGAATATCCCCTCCCAATCACCTTGTGGCAAGCCCCTGCCCATCTGGAAAAATACCCTGTCATTCATGCCACTGCCAACCTGGGGAGCCAGGGTCATGGGAGTAGCTTTTTTTCCCCCCTAGAAACGTTTGAAGCAATCTAAAGCTTTAAAGCTTGAAAACCAATTGTAATAATGCTAAAGAAAATGTCATCCAATCTAACCACATCAATATTGTCATTCCTGTATTCACCCATCCAGACTTTGTTCACACTCTCACATGTTTAGAGTTGCAGTCGTCATGTACAGATGGTTTTATAATCTGATTTGTTTTCTTCTTCACATTAGACCACAAATAGTGCTCGCTTTCTATGTAGTTTGGTAATTATCATTTTAGAAGACTCTACTAGACTGTGTATTCATTGAAGGCAGATGTGGTATCTGATAAATTGCTGTGTGTCTGATAGTTCTTTGGCAGTCTTCATGTTTGTATAATGAATGAGAGAATAAGTCATGTTCCTTCAAGATCATGTACCCCAATTTACTTGCCATTACTCTATTGATAAACATTTAACTTGTTTCCAATGTTTAGCAAATACATATTTTATAGAACTTCCATCTGTATAACTTTCTTTTTCCCATTCAATTATTTCCTGTGGTTAAATTCATTGCCATGGGGAAAGCTGAGTCAAAGGGCATGGGAACATGTTAGCTTTGGATACACACATATGAAAGTCAATATTACACAACCTTTACTGAGTTGTATTATATACAAAATGTGAATGCAGATCCAGAGCTATTCCAAAAACGATGAGACCAGGCCTCTTCCCTCAATAATTTAACATTTAAATGCAGAAGAGAAGTAGAGGAATAATCACACTTTGCATTAGGTGGTAGCACAGGAGTACTATGTGACTTCTGACCTGAGTCTTTAAGGGAAAGGGGTTCTCCAGGTAAAGAAAGAGGTGGCATTCAAGGCTGAGGAAACGGCATGTATAAAGGAAGTGTGTGAGAGCATGAGGATCTCACAATGTGAGAAAACTCTGTGTGAATATTAAAAGGTGTTGGAAGTGGAGTGGGTGGTAGGAACCTTCTGAGCTGAGCTGTTAGCTGTGGGCTGAGCTAAAATAACCAATGGAGGGGGTGCTGGTTCTCCTCGGGGTGTTCACGGAGTTTCTTCATTATTACCTGATCCTCATTCCAATTGTTGAACCTTAAGACTTTAAATTAAAGTTTAAACTATTTCTGGACTTCCAAGGAGGAAATAATTACTTTGGCTTGAGAAATAGAAGAAGAGAAACAAACACTTTCATTTCTAGAAGAAAATTAAATTTGTATCATTAAGAACCTATATTTATTCATTCATTCATTTTTTTTTTTTTTTTTTTTTTTTTT
>NW_016814090.1:175275-270292 GCF_001698545.2 Rhinopithecus bieti
TTTTTTTTTTTTTTTGAGACAGAGTCTTGCTCTGTCCCCCAGGCTGGAGTGCAGTGAGGCCATCTCGGCTGGGACTACAGGTGCCCACCACCATGCCTGGCTAATTTTTTTTTGTCTTTTTTAGTAGAGACGGAGTTAGCCAGGATGGTCTCGATCTCCTGACCTCATGATCCACCTGTCTCAGCCTCCCAAAATGCTGAGATAACAGGCGTGAGCCACTGCGCCCGACCCTAGCCTCTTTTTTTTATATGTTTATTTTTTTAATTCTCCAAGGTAACAATAGCTTACTTTTTCTTTTTTCTTTTTTTTAGTTGTATTTTATTTTATTTTTATTTTTGAGACAGAGTTGTGCTTTGTCACCCAGGCTGGAATGCAGTAGTGCGATCTCAGGTCTCTGCAACCTCCACCCCGAGTCAAGCAATTCTCCTGCCTCAGCCTCCCTAGTAGCTGGGATTACAGGCATGTGCTACCAGCTCCAGCTAACTTTTGTATTTTTAGTAGAGACGGATTTCACCATGTTGGCCAGGCTGGTCTCAAATTCCTGACCTCAAGTGATCGGCCCGCCTCAGCCTCCCAAAGTGCTGAGGTTACAGGCTTGAGCCACCGTGCCTGGCCCATTCATTCATTTTTCTGAATAGAACAGAATAGGAAGAAAATAAGGAAGCTCACTGAAAAATCCAAAATAGCAAGGATGTTGGTGTCTAAATAAAGGAAGGCATTTTTGGAAAGGACAGTTGGCCCTCAGAGCACACCTGAATCAGACCCACTCCTGCTTCTGACCTCTGGGCTTCCCAAGAGCAGAGGGATCTGTCTGTGATGAATCCCAACATATTAACTCTCTGCTTTGGCAGGTTATTTAACATCTCTGAGGCTCAGTCTCCTCATCAGAAAAATAAAGGTAAAAGTAGTTCCCACCTGGTAGGGTTGGAGCAGAGGATTCAGTAAGATTACCCCTGCAAAGATCACAGTGCAGACCTGGCAAAGCAAGCTTGAATGAATGGTGGTAATTATTTTTATACTTATTATTTTTATTATTAGACTGAGCTTTTCCCAGCAACTAAACACATGCTGTCTTGTCCTTTCCTTTTGCTTTTCTTAGTAGCAGAATCGCAGACTCTTGGGTGGTTGTAGATAACTGGGTCCAAATCCACATTTCGTGGGTAAGAAAACGGAGGCTCAGAGAAGGCCAGCAGGTGGCCCAAGGTAGCACAGTGAATTACTGGGAGAGGTAGATTCAGTCTACCATCTCCTTCCTCATCCTGATAAAAATACAGATCAATCTGGCCTCTAAGAGGAGAGAGCACAGAAGGAAGGTCTGCAGGCAGATAATGAGGCAGGGAAGAGAAGCCCACAAGGTAGCTACAGAGTTTAACAGAATCAATCTGCACATGGACAGGTGTGTGCTGTGTGGCACAGCCTTTGGCAATTGCCGTTTGGAGACATCTGTATCTGCAATGACAGATGGTGTCAACTGAGACTCATCAGCAAAGGCTGCAGAATTCCCAGAGGCAAATGCTATCAGTGGCTTCTAAGAGGATCTGGGTGGGTGGGCCAAGCGTTAGACAGACTGGCCATGGTGGAGGGACAGCCATACCCAGGGGCTGCCCAGTGCTTGCGTAAAATGCTGAATCCCTTCCACATAATTCCACTCACTTCATGCTTATTCTATGGTCATTTAATGACATTCTAAGAGAGTGTCTCCTTCCCAGGGACCGTGCCATCAAGAAAGATGGAGCATATTTGCTTTCATTACTAAGAGCTATCAACCCTTGTAATCCATTGTACCTAGAGTGTGTACAGGGTCTCATGGTTTTTCCATTCATCTCTCTCTGAGATGCTGTCCCTGAGCATCCAGGGAGAGAGTTCACCTCTGGCCTCAAAGGTCAACAACTACACCTGGGAGCATAAGAGCCTGACTGAGAGGTCCACCTTGGGTAGTACTTGGGCCCAAGATGATGCCCATTTGTGCCTTCAAAATTGGAGCAGTTCGTCCTAACTCAGCAGCTAATTTTTTCTCCACTTGCACGGTACTCACTGGCCCATGGGGACCACTTCAGTTTCAACATGACTTGTAATATTGTTTGCTTAACTTGCTGAGTTGGCAACAAAATTTTTGGCTACTCAAGAGTAGTGTGATCTGAGAACAAGTGAGAAAAGTGAGTTTTAGCAAATTTAGAAATATCCGGTTTCTCTTCAATATACTCTCCATCCACAGGAGGGCCAAGGGCCAAGTCGTTTTCTGAGGGATGTGAGGCATCATGTTTCTATTTCTGTTACATTACAGCAGTTGTTAGGCAACAGGGAGAGTTCCTCCAGGCACACCCTGGGCAGCGGAGCAGCGCTAGCAACCGCAAAACATGCTCAGCAGGAAGATTACTCTTTTACTCCATATTTCCTTATTTACTGAGATAGAAACAAAAATAACATTTTAATTTGCATTTCTTTGAATACTAGGTAAGGTTGTTCATTTTCAAGGCATTTGTTTTAAATTATTTGTATATTTTCTGATTCTAAAAGAAAGATACTCGTTATAGAAAACATGAAAATACACTTTTAAAATTAAAATGTTTTAATTACACAATATTCAACCTCCCAGAGACAACTGTGGTTTAACACTGGAGTTATTTTCTGCCATGAGCATACTTTTTTAAAAAAAATACATAAGAGTAGACATTTCTCAAAAGAAGATATACGAATGGCCGACAGGTAAGTGGAAAAATGTTCAACATTTCTAATTATTAGGAAAATGCAAGTTAAAATCACAATGAGATACATCTCAGATTTGCCAGAATGGCTTTTATCAAAAAGACAAAGATAATAAATGTCAGCAAGAACGTGGCAAAAAGGGAATCATTGTGCACTATTGGTAGAAGTATGAATTAGTATAGCCATTACGGACAGCATTTTAGAGGTGTCTCCAAAACTAAAAATAGAATTACTATATGATCAGCAATACCACTTCTGAGTATTTACCCAAAAGATGTGAAATCAGTTTGTTAAAGAGATGCCTGCATCCCCATGTTCATTGCAGCATTATTCATAATAGCCAAGTTATAGAATCAACCTAAGTGTCCATCAACAGAGGAGTGAATAAGGGAAATGTGGCATATATACATAATAGAATACTATTCAGCGTTTAAGAAGAAGAAAACTCTGTTATCTGTGACAACATTGATGGAATTGGAGAACATGATGCTAAGTGAAATAAGACAGGCACAGAAAGACAAATACTGCATATTCTCACATATATGTGGAATCTAAAACAATCAAACTTGTAGAAGCAGAGAGTAGAATGGTGGTTACAGATGCTAGGGGGTGGGGAGAAAGGAGAGAGCTAATGGTTAGAGGGAACAAAATTTCAGTTAGATAGGAGGAATATGTTGCTTTTTCTTTTTCGGAGTTTTATTACACAGTATGGTGAATCTATAGAGTATTGCACATTTCAAAATTGCTAAGAGAGTAAATGTCAAATGGTCTCACCACAAAATATGTTAATTATTTGAGATGATGAGTATGTTAACTAGCTTGATTTAATTATTTCACATTGTATTCATAAATCATAACAGTGCTTTTTACCCCATAGTTCTATATAATTATAAATTGTCCATTTACAATTTTAAAAACTGAACAAAACCTAAAAGCACTTAAATTTCATCAATAAGAAAATGGTTCAATAAATTTCAATTCAGCCATACAATAAAATATTGTGTAATTTAAAAGAATGACATAAAAAAGGATGAGTTCGTGTCCTTTGTAGGGACATGGATGCAGCTGGAAACCATCATTCTCAGTAAACTATCGCAAGAACAGAAAAGCAAACACCGCATGTTCTCACTCATAGGTGGGAATTGAACAATGAGATCACTTGGACACAGGAAGGGGAACATCACACACCGGGCCCTATTGTGGGGAAGGGGGAGGGGGTAATGATAGCATTAGGAGATATACCTAATGTAAATGATGAGTTAATGGGTGCAGCACACCAACATGGCACATGTATACATATGTAACAAACCTGCATATTGTGCACATGTACCCTAGAACTTAAAGTATAATAAAAAAAAATTTTAAAGAATGAGTCAATTCTGTAAATATGATCCTAAAAGGATGTCCATAATATAGCCTTAAGTCAAAAAGACAAATTTCAGAGTTAAACAGATTTTTATTTTTAAATATAAACATATATATATGTTTATATATATATAAAACATTTTTATTTTTTAAAAATTTGAGATCAGAACATATATACAGTTTTATATNGGAAGGGGAACATCACACACCGGGCCCTATTGTGGGGAAGGGGGAGGGGGTAATGATAGCATTAGGAGATATACCTAATGTAAATGATGAGTTAATGGGTGCAGCACACCAACATGGCACATGTATACATATGTAACAAACCTGCATATTGTGCACATGTACCCTAGAACTTAAAGTATAATAAAAAAAAATTTTAAAGAATGAGTCAATTCTGTAAATATGATCCTAAAAGGATGTCCATAATATAGCCTTAAGTCAAAAAGACAAATTTCAGAGTTAAACAGATTTTTATTTTTAAATATAAACATATATATATGTTTATATATATATAAAACATTTTATTTTTTAAAATTTGAGATCAGAACATATATACAGTTTTATATCTTCTTTTTTCAAGTAGCATTATAGTATGATCATTTTCTCATCTATTATAATCAAACATGATTTTGAATGATTGCATAGGACTCAATAATAGACTTTGTCCATCCAAGCCCTACTGACAGGCATGGGTGCTACTCCCATGTTTTTCACTACAAGGAATGACACTATGATGAACATAAATCTTTGCACAGATCTTTGATTGTATGAAAAGAATTAGTAGACTAATAGATTTCAGCATTTATAAATCTCTTGCTAGCTACTGGAAATTTACTTTTCAGAGAGATGACAATGTGTTGCTTGCTCTCTAAGACTCCCAATCCCTGACCTTAGTACCACCTGCCTTCCTAGTCTTTGAGGTCAGGATATTGTGGGCTTTTGTTATTGGGTAAGAAACCAGCTACTGACTTTAAGAGGCAGAAAGAAAAGACTTCTGTTCTTAAAAGGAGATGGTAAGGCTGCCCTTCAGCAGAGAGAAAAGAAGAGGAATGAGGGGATTTTTAAAAAGGGACCAATAACATCACAAAACAGTTATTTTAAGGGAACAGAGGCCACTTAGCACCTGGGCTAAGGGGACACAGGAGAGGCCATCAGAGCCATACAGCATCAGGCAAGAGCAGGAGGTGGAGAGACTTGTTCTAGGAATAGAGGGGTTTCCTAGCAGGAGAAGAAGAAATAGAGGTGAGCAGAGCAACCCTAAAGCCGTTGTGCAGTTTGAATGTTTAAAACATCCACTTCTATACAAAACATAAACAACCTGCAAAAGGCAACAGAGAATTGATTCAAGATTTAGCACAGTTGATTGGACTTTCAATGTATCTACCGTCATTTTGGATACACTTGTACATAGCCATCTCAGCATAACGTAGAGCTCACACCTGCAAAATAAAAGAAAGAACGAAATCAAACATTAGCAACTTTATTTAAATATTTTGTAAATTATCTCTGGGTTGCATTTCACAAATTATCTATACTTTATATGGAAGTAAAATTTATTAAAAGTTCAAACCATAGTGACTTTATGGATACCCTATACCTTGGGCTTTACTGGCAGCAGTGATGCTCCAATCAGCCAGGGAAGTCTATGAGTTCCAGCTGTAAGAACCCCTTGGCATATCCAGGTACTCTTGCTTTGGGGAGGAGGATGTCCAGCTGCCAGACTGGGAAGCCTAATAGCAAAAGGCTCATTTACGCTTCCAGAACTACTATATGCGTTTCCCTTTGAAAGCACATTATTTTACTGAGGAAATAGAACCAGAAAAGAACTTCCACAGCCTTCCCCAACGACATCTTCCCATCTCCCTGCAGCTGTGCCAGTACACTCTGCTGCCCCTCCTCGTATCATGGAAGAATCATCCCTGTGCTTATCTAAAGCCAAACCTGCCACCTGAACGTTACATCCCAGCCCCTTCTACCTTCCGCTCCTGCATTTATCCCCTCTCTCCTGCATTATCTGTCTCTCCCCTCTGCTGGATAATTCTCACTTGGTATGCAAGCAGGCCAGAATACTTCTCATTTTTAGGAGCCTCCTCTTGATGCCACATCTCCCCCAGCTCCTGTCCAGGCAGAGGCACTCAAAAGAGTTCTCTCCAGACAGCTCCCTGTCTCCCATTCTCAAATTTTCTTCTCACCCCTCCCCCAGACACACTTTTGTCGAAGTCACCAGTGTTCTCTACGTTGCTAAATCCGATGGTCCACAATCAGGCCTCCCCTTACTTGACCCATTAGCAGAATTAGGCAAAGGTGGTTGCTCCTTCTTTCTTGAAGCACATTTTCCTTTCAGCTTTGGAGATGCCACTCTGTGTTCTCCAACCACCTCACTGAGTGCTCCTCTGCAGTCTCCTTCCCTAGTTCCTTCTTGCCTCCCTAACCTCTATGTATCAAGGGCTTCAGGCTCAGTCTCCAGACTTATCCGCTCCTCTTCCCTTCCAGCCTCCCTCTTCTTCTCCCCCCCTTCTCTTCTGTCCTCTCTCAGCCAGTCTCTCCACACTGACAAGGTCCAAGCCTTTTCTCCAGTCCAGACTTCTCTGAGGTCCAGATGTGTATATTCAATTCCCTAACAACTTCCCTTGGATATAGAATCAGCGTCTCCTGGCACTCATGGCAAAACCCGCTCCCCTGCAGTCTGTGCTGTCTCAGTAAATGACAATTTTATTCTTCCAGTTGCTCTGGTCAAAAACCTCGGAGTCACCCTAGATGCTCCACTCTCACTGGCACTCCATGTAGGGCAAAACCCACAGTGGTTTCTTTTTTAAAAAAGCTGTACCATGTAGAATGCAGATTCCTCCCCAATTCTCACAAGGTTGTTTCAGTCTTAGTCTGCGGCATTATTGAGCATTTTCATCTTTTCCTATGTATTAATTAGCATTTTGATAAAATATTGGAAAGAGCTGCCCAGAAGCTGTTACCAGATGCCATTTAAACCTGAAAGTCAAGAAAATGACTTTTATTTACAACATATTTATCATGGTCATTAATGTAAACTGATCAGAGGCAGCAGAGACGACACTGCATTAATTCATCAGTACTCCAAGTGCAGGCAGATAGATATAGGCTGGAGAAAATAATAAGCAATTGATGCCCATGCCAACTCCTTGCAGTACTGACCACACTCCATTTGGCTACTTCATAAGGACATCTGGGTATTTTTACCTGTGGTGGCATGAACCGCTAGGACAGTACCAAAACCTTATACCAGGAAGCAGTTTTTTTAACACTCAGTCTAGGGATGGTGTAATTGCAGCAATTAAGAGTTGAGAGTATCTCTGAAATCTCCTGCACATTTACTGGCAAAAAAAGAATTGAAAACACTATGTGTAAATCCTAAATACAGTGTCAGAGCAACCTTGAGAGAAGTAAGGAGCCCAGGTTATCAACCTTTAGCCTGGTCACTTTTGGCCGCTCCCAGGCTAAGGGAACCCCTGCCCCCGACTACTCTTTTCCTCCTACTATTACAGGTGCCATCTGTGGAGTCCAGACTCCCCAGCTGCACCGCCTTCAGTGAGACCAACAGGGCCCCGAGGCCATTTTGCTACTTCCTTGCCTACCAGGATCCGCCCTGGCCCCTGCTCAGACCCTGTCTCTGAAGCTGATGAGCCTGAACTTGAAGATTAGACATGCACGCTCTGAGGGTGTTGCTCTTTGGAAATTATGTAACTGCCTTGTTACTCAGAAAAACGGGGTGGCAAGGCCTATATTCAGACTTGAGGAGAAAATGAGAGAGTGCAGTGAAACCATCTAGCGCAGTGTATCGCCCACAGCAGAGGCGTTAAATAGGCTCACTTCCCTTTTCTTCTGTTTTTTGCCCCAAAGGACACAGCCAGCTTCCCCAAAGTTAAGGGGCCCTTCCCGAGGCCCTACTGCTCCCTCTACCAGAGTCAACTAGACCAGCTTGTTTACATTCTTTCCTGATACACCACAAAGTCAACTTTGCTCTTGGTGATTTTACAGGAAGCTTTCCTTGCCCCATTTTTAACCCTTCTATAGCCTGCAACCCAATGTCCCTGGCCTGTCTTACCTTGAGGTGAGCTCATGCTCCTCCAGCCTTTGTCTCCCGTCTTTTGCACATGAAACAGCATGGTGGCCTTAACTCTAGTGTCTAGAAGCCTTCCCATGGACTCCTCACTTCTCTTCCCTCTTCAGGAGTAGAATGAGATGAAGATTTGTAGCCTGGGACCTCATGCACACAGGTATCCCCAGGTATGCAGCCTAAGCTGCATATGCAGATTTAAACCTGTCTTGGGGCTGAAGTAGGACCTAAAGTTATATGTACTTTTTCATAAACACAGTTTTCCACAGGAGCAGAATATGAAGGATGCAGAGTTGAGGAGGCAAGAGGTGTCATTCTGCTCTGTGATGAACCTGAGTGGTCCCTTCGAAATACATGACTCTGGCTTTAGTGGCATGTGCTGGGTAAATTCAGCTGCTGCTATTCAGATGGCACAAAATATTACTAAAGTACTAAAGGCTTGTTGGGGTGAAATTAATGCAGCAAGAAAAATAGTGATTAAGTTTTCACTAGCAAAATCTTGACATTTGGCTGAGTAGGAGATAACCTGAAGTTGTAGGAGTAGCTATAGTTAGCAGTGCACTGATATTTGTGGACTATATTTAAATGCGTATAAAAAAGGATGCACTTCTTTGGTATTTATGACTCATCTTTATAGGATGAATCATTTGCATGAATTAAATTTATCTCTTAAATCTAAAACCACAATTTGCTATTTTTTTCCTAATAAAAGAATAGTTTCTTAGACCATTTGTGCTGCTATAACAGAACACCATAGACTGAAATATTTAAAAGAGCAAAATTTATTTCTCACAGTTCTGGAGGCTGAGAGGTCCAAGATCAAGGCACAAACGTTTGGTCTGATGAGGGCCTTCTTACCATGTCCTCACATGGCAGATGACAGAAAGACAAGCCACCAAGCTAGCCAAACGCTGCATGAAGCCTCCTAAGAGACTTAATCCCATTTACAAGGGAGAAGCCCTCATGGCATAATTACCTCTTAAAGACCCCCCACATCTTAATACCATCACATTGATAAGACCTGGATTTTAGCGTGGACACATTCAAACCATAGCAAATGGTAAAGAAAACAGGCCTAAGGTGCCTGGGTGCCAGGTGGCAGTGTTATGGTGCTGCAACCACTTTGGGCTGTCCACTCAGGACTTCCCAGCACAAGAGTCACAAAGCCTCCCACTTGTTCATACCACCTTCTATTGAGTTTTCTGCTCCTTGCAACCCCCTGCAATAAGCTGGTAACTACCCTTCCCTGAATCCCCTGCTTGCCACGCAGGTGTTCACCAGACATACACCTTCCCACCTATACCGCAGCCATTGAGCCACATAGGTGGTCCCCTGTTCCCGTCTGCCTTGGCCCTCAGGTCCAGCTACGGTGCCCACTTTCCCATGCCACACGGCAGGCCAGAGTCACTGCTGCACCCATGCCACAGCACATCGTGGGCCTCTCCAAAACATTGGTTATGGCCATCTGCCTAGACCTATTCTCTCTCTAGGGTCTGCTCCTTCCCAGGACTCTGCCTAGGGAGCAGGGCACAGGCCCTGTTGCCACTGGATCTTACAGATGATCATGGGTGCTGCAGTGACTGCAGGGCTTTGCCCAAGAGGCAGAGAAGGGCTTGTTCTCTGTGACTCACCTGAGTCTATACATTCGTAACTGCCCCGCCCACCCCCTGCCTCCTCCTGCCCAGGAAATCTGTTTACAGTCTAGAAAGAGAGGAAAGGGGAAAGCTTCCTCTTTACCATTGCCTAAGGAATTTAAAAGGTAGAACCAGAAAAAAATAGGTTAAAATTATCTGTGAATTGTCCTGCTCTACAGGGCATGGTAAAGACTAGGTGTCAGATAGATGTGAATGAATTGGAAAGAAGGGATAAAAGAGATGGCCAGTGTGCCACAGGGCATGGCAGAGCCTCTGAACATTGGAGGTCAAAGAGGAAGGTTTCAGGTGGAAGAATTAGATGATGCAGGTGCTGTGGTTGGAGCCTTAGAGACCAGACAAGACTGGAAGAATCCCACAGATGCACTGTGCTAACTGGGGACGGGGCATGAAAGAAGAAATCACAGAGGCACAGGAAGCAGCAGGCAAAAGTAGCCCCCAAGTCCTCTTCAAACTCCACTTCACACAGTCAACCCTCAGAGTCAACCCCTCCCTGTTGTCCTTCAGCCAGACCCTCTGTCAATAGCCTCTCCCTGCCCTCACTCTGCACACTACTATCACCACTAACTCCACCGCCAGCACCAAGGCCGGTCTCCCCAGCACTGCCGGCACACCTGAGTCTCCTGCTCCAGCTTCTCACCATGCATCCTCCCAGCCATTCCTCCCCACGCCTTCCACGTCCAAGGCCACAGCATGAGAGGAAATGGGATCACCTTTGCTGGAGCTCCTTCCTATCTTGTCACCTCCTTAAAAGACTGTCAGCACTGGCTGGGGGTCTTCACCCCTCCATCACCATTGTGGCTCATCAGTCCTCCTGTGCTGGGGGCTGGCCAGCAGTCCATGGGCCTGGCTAGAAGAGTCCCTAGGTCTGTGTGCATGCACACACACACACACACACACACACATACCTGCACACGCACATGTGCACACCTTCCTAGAAGCAAGAGAAGGGCCAGGTTTCATGAAGGGTGTGGCAGTTGGGCTTAACGATGTGGAAATGTTGAGAATAAGAAGGAAGCCCTGTGAGAACCCAGGAAGCTTTTGGGAGAAGCCACAAGTCACTGGGTGGGTGAGACCAGGCTAAGAAGGTTGGTGACTGCTTGAAAGAGCAGTGATCCCAGGGACTTGGAAAGGTCCTGCTGACATGTGGGCAAAGCCCCCAGCTCTCAGACAGACCCTTCCCCAAACAGCCCTCACACAGCCAGACAAGTTGAATGCCCTCCTGGCCCATGGTCACCCACAGGACCATTTGTGAGGGGAGCCTGATGTTCGCAGAGATGCCCCCTCTCTCCGGTCTCCTTATCTCTCCTCGTGAAAGAGCATCACTGTCCCCACCTCCATTCATCACTTTGTGTCCTAACTCTGTGACTTCCCTCTCTTTCAGGTTTTTCCTCCTCTGCTATAAGGAAGAGCAGGGCTGTTACACACAGAGGCAGACCCAGGCTTCAATCTCTGTCCAACACTTCCCAGCTGTGCAGTGTTTCATCTGAGCCCTCCTGAATCCAGGCAGCTGTCCCCTGGTTAGCAGAATGTAGTCTTCTTGGGGGCAACTGGAATGTAGCTAAGGAAGCCATTTCTGTGCAAAGGTATCTGGGATCAGCGATGTGAAAAGTGTGGAGAAAAAGAAGCAGCAGGTATTTGGCCCCAAACCTGTCCCAGAACTTTTCAGACCCTCTGAGAATTCCCTGGAACTGAGTGAAAGCCAACAAGGCTATGGCAATTTTGGAGTCTCAGGAACTCTGCAGTCACTGGAGTGTACCACAGACAGTTCTGCTGGGAGCCAGGAGGAGATGTGATAGCAGACAGGAGATGCTTGATGCCTGGCAAATGTGTAGGATGCCACTGGAGGGCCTGGACTTGTCCCTGAACACCTGTGAGCTGCCCTCTCACTCCAGAAAGGTGTGAGGAGATGCAGTCCTTACTCGGGAGACTGGATACTCAAGATGATGGAGGCTTGATGCTCATTGGGCCCCATCAGTATCCTGGGGCATTTGAGCCACAATAGCCTAGGGACAGTGCGTTTATTTCTGAACTTGTCTCAGCTTCTCCATGTGAAAAATGGTAGTAAGAGCAGCATGAGGCTTAAGCAGGTGGGTTCAACTCCCAGCTCCACTATATATGTACTGACTACAAAACTTGAGGCAATTCATTTAATGTCTCTGTGCCTTGATTTTCCCTTCTGTAAAATAAACATAACAATGGTGCCCAGTGTTGAGTTGTCTGCTGTTTTGGCTTCTCCAAGAAGCAGATGCTAAGATGTGAAGGAATTGGACGTATGAGAGGTGTTAGGGAGAACACCTGTAAGGGAAAAAGGGAGGCTGTGAGAGGCCGAGAAGCCTTCAGACCACGACACAGATCTGCCCCCTGTGTTGAAGAGATGGAAGGAAAGTTTGGCAAGGCCACTGAGATGTCATGGAGCCCAGATGATGTCTCCTGGGATTGGACCTGCCATACTGAGTCCCTCGACGGGGAGCAACTGCAGAGCACAGTGGTCAAGTTCTCTTCCGACAGTCAGAGCTCTGAGGGCACCTTCTTATGTCTGCCATTGGGCTGTCACAAAATTTAAGGATTTGCCTAATTCTGATAGAAGTGCCGAGAATAGAGCTAGTCTTATCTGTGTTGAGCCCCCATCATGTTCCTCCCAACATCCAGCCTGCTGGAACCATCTGTCTGCCCTCCACTCTCCCCTGCTCCTCCCTCCTTCAATAAGCCTCCTGTTTTTATTCTTTTACCCTCATCTTCTTCCTGTTTTCTTTCTTTTTAGGTCTCCTCTCAGATCTGCCCTCCAGCCATAGTCCCCTTCCAGGAAGGGGAAACGCCACAGAGGGGTAGGTGGGGGGAGAAATGGCACTGGGCAGGGGGTGTGGGCGATGGGTGGGGTGGGGCACGGTGTGCAGCCCTAAACATGAGTGAGGGAAGGCCCAAGACCGACGCCTTCTTATGCCTGTGCCTCCCCACACTGAACCTTCAGGAAGTGTGGGCCAAGCAGGAGTCTCCCTCAGAATCACAGCCACGCCCCCTACTTAGAGGACCTGTGTCTGAGCCTCCACCCTGGCTTACTTCCCACGGGAGGCTAGGAAGCCCTTGCTAATCAGCATCCAGCTTTCACCTGTCTGCTCCTAAAGGGAGAAGAGAGCTGAGAAGAGAGCAGCACTGGGAGCTTCCAACATTCATTCCTCCTGCCTGGCACAACAAAGATCTATTTTAATTCCCTCTGCCGGCTAGTCACTAGCAGAGTGGAATGACATTAATCTCCTTTGTCGGGGGAAGCTGAGGAAGTCAATACTTCTCCTTTGAGGTTTGAGTTGCAAAACTCTTCCTCAATCTCCAGCATTATAAATCCTGTTTTTACTTTCACAGCTATGTGCAAAATCCAAATAGCACCTTTCTAAAAATGAATAAAATAAGCTATGACTTATCCTGAAATTAAGTTTCCAAGGCTCTAAGAGGAGAGAACTAAGAGGGGTTATTCCAGTAGGGACACTGCTATCCTTGATGGGACACAAGAGGAGTCATGTACCCTGAAGAATGACCTGACTCCCTCCCTTCAATTTCTAATTCAAGGAACATGGCCCAGGGTGAGACAGTCTAGGAAATTATGCATACCAAAAAGAGTGGCATCGTCTGGGGAAATGTCAGCATCCCAGCACAAACTGACTCAAAGAGAGGAACTACCATCTGCGTGTGTCTGCTGAATACAGGCATTGTGCTAAAGTAAACTTAGCAAGTTGGTCTGCAGCCCTTTATGGCTTTTGGTGATAGGTACTCAACCACAGGGCAGTCCTGAAAGTCTGAGAAATTAGTCACAGCATCATTCGAGTCACACCATTGTGGTGGCTGTTACCTGAAAGAGGGAAACAAAGGTTACAGGGTATACTTGCAGGGTATGACTTCAGATTGACCAAGTCAAGTGCATGATCTTTCCTGAGTTCATTCCTGGAGAGTGTCTATGTGACTGGTTCCTGCCTCAGCCCTCCTGGCAGAGAGCCTGTCTGGCTGAGCTGTCATGGTATCCACTCCGGGTGCTGTCTTCCTGCTCTCAGTGGAGGAGGGTGGCAGTTCATAACTGAGGTGTGAGTGAGCCTCAGATGTTTACTAGGAGGAGTTTCAGGCACATATACTCAAAGAATAGGGCTGGTCTTTTGGAACTTGCTAGCTGACCCACTTGCCACCCAGAACTAAATTCAATGAAACTTTATTTCATCCCTTATAAAGGATCTCTCATTTTGTGGATTGGGATTGATTTCTTCAAAAGTTGCCCTTACAGATACCATATCTGGAATGGTCCAATCATAAGGGTAACCACTCTTGGTAAACTATGTACATGCTCTGCTTGGGGGCATTAAAGATCAACATGTCCATGGACCGGCCTCTCCTCAAAACCCAACCACCAGCCAGTTGCCTTTACCATAACTCTTATCCTTAAACGCCACATCTGATGGCATGGCCATGATGGCTAAGTTGGGTGCGTGATGAATCCAGACAGAAATTTAATAGTAGACCGAAGTTACGAGATTCCAGTTCTGGAAGGTCAGGCTACGTCCATCTGAAAGAGCCTGTGGTGTAGTGGGGACAAGTGGGAGCTCCCAAGGACGCTGCCTGGTGCAAATCCCAGTCATTCCACCTGCCAGCTGTGAGACATTGGGCAAACTCTTCACACTTTTTGGTCTCAGTTTCTTCCTCTGCAGAATGAGAGTGATGATAATGGCTAACTTCACAGTGTAAGAATTAAATGAATTAGTATTTGAGAAGTTCTTAGACCTGGACCTGGCACATAGGCCAAATTCCATGAACACTGTGGTAGTAGTGACGGTGATCATTATTCCATACGTCCTAGCAGTAGAAAGTGGTCCAGCTGGGATTTGAACATAGTACCACATTACTACCCAGCCACACTCTTTCCATGAAGATGTTTTTAAAATGTCCATTCCTTAAGATTCAAAACTAAAAATTAGGAACTGAAAGGTAGAGAATTCAACTTCACTGGGTATTACTGGGTGTTTTTACATCACGGCAGGCTTTCCTTTCAGCCTGTTGGGTGTTGCCGATGCCTCACCATAGGCTGAAAGCACCCAGCTCTCTTCCTCTTGAACAAGAACTATTGTTCTATCTATGGGAATAGAAGGATTGACTTTCAGATTTGGAAAAAATTAAACAAACCATTCTAAATAGCCTGAAAACTGACTGCTGGAATATTTAACTAGATTAAGAATTAAATTAGGAAAGTTTCTTTTACCGTTTTCCCCAACTTTTTATTTTAAAAATGGTAAAGCTAAGAAGTTAAATGAGCACTACAACAAACACCATATAACCTTTATCTGGATTCTGCAACTTTAACATTCTACCACCTGCGTTTGATCTCTCTGTGTGAGAAGAGAAGGAGAAAGAAAGAGTAAGAAAAGAGACAGAAAGAGATTTTCTTTGACTAAACTATCAGAGAGTAAGTGACAGATATGATATTACTCCTAATTACATTAGCATATGTGTCCTAAGAACAATGACTCCTGCCACATAACCACAATATTATTATCACACCCAAGAAATGTAACATTGATTCAGTAATATCACTTAATGTACAATCCAATTATACCCAAATTTTCCCCTATTGCTTTTTTAAAAAAATCTAGGATCCAATCAAGATTCAGCATTGCATTGACAATTGATCATCCTGTCTCTTTAGTCATCTTCAAGGCAGAAGTCAGGCAAAATTTTCTATGAAGAGTTAGATAGGTCTGTCTCTACTACTCAACTCTGCCATTGCAGTGTGAAAGCAGCCATAGACAATAAGTCAATGAAAGGATCTAGCTGTGTTCCAATAAAATTTTATTTACAAAAGTAGGTGGAGGGCCAGATTTGGCCCATAGACTATAGTTTGTCAACCCATGAATATTCATGGATTGACAATAAACGTAAGTCATTCCCCCAAGTCTTTTTTTGTCTTTAAGACATTTACATTTTTGATAAATCCAGGCCACACTATCTTGTAGAATATCCCATATATGTACTAGGTTTGTCTGATTGTTTTCTCCTTATTAGATCAGGTTAAAATATTAGGCAAAAATGAAAGATGAAGCATACATCAGGAGGTATATGAAGTTAGTTTGTCACATTATTGATAAGGTTAAGTTTCATCTCTTGGTTAAGATGGTATCTGTCAGATCTCTCCATTGTAAAGGCACTTTTCCCCTTTGTAATTAAAAAGTAACTAAAGTAATGAAACAGTGAGGACAGCATATGAATGAAACAATTGTACAGCATAGTGACTATACTTAGTAATAATGTATTATATACTTGAAAATTACTAAAAGAGTAGATCTTAAATGTTCTCACAGCCAGATAATAAGTATGTGAAATGATGAATATGTTAATTCACTTGCTTTAACTATTTCACAATGTATACATACATATCGGAACATCACATTGCAAACCATAAATATACACAATTATTTGTCCACTGCACCTTATTAAAATAAATAATAAATAAAATTGAGGACTAATTTTGAGACCATATGAATACTTTGTTCCCATGAAACCTTTCACTTAATGATCTTAGCATCATTGGTGGTCCTTGCTTGAATCCATTATTAGGCTGGAATTGGAAAAATTGTGCTTTTCTAATTCTATCACTCCTTCTACATGTATTATCTGGCATTGTAGTAGATGCTGTGGTTGCTTTCCCTATTCTTCTTCAGACCAGGGCACTCACTCCCCAGCTGCTCAGAGTGTTGTCTGCTGAGGGCTCTCAGCCAAGGCTGTCCCCAGGAATTATCCTCCATGGGAAGGAGCTGCCTTCTCCAATGATTACAGGCATCATGCATCATGCTAGACAATATGGAGGAGTGGGTAGGAGATAAAAAGACGTGGGTCCCTCACCCCAACTTGGAACAACTTTAATGGGCCATCCCAACTGACAATGGCTGGAGGCCATTATCCCTAGCAAACCAACGCAAGAACAGAAAAACCAAATACTGCATGTTCTCGCTTATAAGTGGGAGCTAAACATTGAGCACACATGGACACAAAAAGGGGAACAACAGACACTGGGGCTTACTTGAGGGTGGAGGGTGGGAGGAGGGTGAAGATAGAAAAGCTACCTATTAGGTACTATGCTCACTACCTGGGTGATGAAATCATTTGTACACCAAACCCCAGTGACACACAATTTACCCATGTAACAAACCAACATGTGTATCCTCTGAACCTAAAATAAAGTTGGAAGCAAAAAAGAACACTAACATCTGGAATAAGTATCCTGCATGTTACTGGATGTCATTATTTCTTATCTCTTTCTATGGACAGAGTTAGGATACACACACACCGTTACACACTTATCTTTCTTTTTTTAAATTATGAGTCCATATTGACACTGATTTTAATCCAACAATAGAATGGAAATACCCCATTCTGTGTTTGTAGCTCTCTTCTCTCATAGTAAAAACAATTTAAAATGCTGAATAAAATATCAAACTCTCGGCCAGGCATGGTGGCTCACACCTGTAATCTCAGGATTTTGGGAGGCTGAGGTGGGTGGATCTCTTGAGGTCAGAAGTTCGAGACCAGCCCGGCCAACATGGTGAAGCCCCATCTGTACCAAAAATACAAAAAATTAGTTGGGTGTGGGGGCGTGCACCTGTAATCCCAGCTACTCAGGAGGCTGAGGCAGGAGAATCACTTGAGCCCGGGAAGCGGAGGTTGCAGTGAACTGAGATTATGCCACTGCACTGCATCCTGGGCGACAGAGCGAGACTCTATCTCAAATAAATAAATAAATAAATATATAAATAAAAATACAAAACCCACCTTCTTGAAAGCACATTTAATATGGGAAAAGAGGAATGTTCCAGCAGGGACTAATTTAGTGTGTGTAAGCAGAACTCTGAAGCCAGCTTTAACCTTAACAGCATTTTTAAAACTTTGTGAAATTGAGTATGACTTTTTCTACTTCAAGGAGCCAAAGAGACAGAAAAAACTCGTGGCTTGCTCAAGGCAGAGAGTCTAAGAGGATAATGCTCCAAACCTGGAACCCCAAAGGACTGCATCCATACTGTAACAATGAACTAAACAATGAACTCACCCTTCTCCTACCCACCACCCTCAAGTAGGCCCCAGTGTCTGTTGTTCCCTTCTTTGTGTCCATGTGTGCTCAATGTTTAGCTCCCACTTATAAGTGAGAACATGTGGAATATGGTTTTCTGTTCCTGCGTTAGTTTGCTAAGGATAACAATGAACTGCCTACATCCTAACCCAGGGAAGTAAAGGTCTTGATCCTTTGTGCTAAACAGAAGCAGGAAATATCTCCCCTGGCAATTGTAACCATGAGCCATTCCCTCACATATATTTGAAGCCTCAATTCACTCTTTCCCAGTGGTCAGAAAAGCTCACCTAATAAGTTAAGGTGGTCCTGGAACAGATAGCAACCCTAGTACCAGATAAAGGTAAATTCAAATCTCTGGAGGAAACTCCCCTATCCCAATTCTGAAAGAATATCCACAAATTTCAAAGGTATTGAAAGTTAAAAATAAATAAATAAAACATACAAGGAGAAAAAGCACCATGAGTGAAGGCTAGCAGGGAAAAAAACTGACAGAATTAGTCCTAAATAAATTCAGATATTGGAAATTAAAGAAATAGAAGATAATACAATATTTAATTTGTTCCAACAAGTAACAGAGAAGCTTGAAAATATTAGTTAAAGAGAAACAGCTTCAGGAAAAACAAATATATCTCCTAGAAATAAAAATTATGATAGAACTAAAAGCTCAAAAGACAGACTTACTAGTAGAATAAATACAGCTAAATAGAGAATTAGAAAACGGGGAAGACAGAATTTAAGACAGGCCAAAAGACACAAATGCCCAGGGTTGGAGCCAGGATCAGTGAGGGAGGTTACTGGGAGTCAATTCTCCAATTGACATTAGGGAGAACTTGCCTTCTTCTGCACAGTGTTTGTTATATAAATAATAAAGGCTTGTTGAAGAAAATTTGGAACATTATGGAAAGCTATTTGAAAATTAGCTTTATCTCACTTCCCAAAGATAAATATTCTACATAGATTTCTCAATTATTATATTTCCTTTGTTATTTCACTTATTTATTCAACAAATATTTATTGGACACACTCTGTGTGTGAAGGAGTAGGGGAAAACACCAGAGAAACAGCATTAAACAAAATAAACTCATTTCTGTCATCACAGAGCTGACAAGGGAGAGGGGCAGAAAGAGGACACATGAGAATACAGAGACCCTTCACCTAGCCTTAGAGTAGAGAGAGGTCAGGATAGTCTTTCCGGGGGAAGACACACTTAACCCAGGAATTAAGAGTTAAGGAGAAACTAGTTTAGGGGAAGATGTAGCAGAAGAGGGTTACTGGCAAAAGAAACAGTATGTATAAAGTTCTGGAAGAAAGAGAAAAGAAAGAAGAAAAGAAGATTAGTGTGCCTGGATGGTAGGAGGTGGGAAAGGTCAGGGCAAAAGGGATGAACCTAGAGAGACTGGAAAGAAAGGTCTTGGTTCTTAACAGCCAGTTCTTGGAGGACTTTGTAAGTCATAGTGAAGGATTTGGACTTCGTCGTGCATGTAGAGTGGGACCATTAAAAGATATAAAGCATGTTTTCACTTAAGAATGAAAGCTAAATGATGAGAACACATGAATACATAGAGGATAGCAATACATGCTGGGGCCTGTCAGAGGATGGAGGGTGGGAAGAGGAAGAGGATCAGAAAAAATGACTAATGGGTACTAGGCTTAATACCTGGGTGATGAAATAACCTGTACAGCAAACCCCCATGATGCAAGTTTACCTGTGTAACAAACTGCACATGAACCCCTGAACTTAAAAGTTAAATTTTAAAAGATATTAAGCAAGAGTTATGCAAGATTTAGAAAACTCTCTGACTGCAATGCAGAAGGATGGGGAACATGCAAGAAGAGGCATTTTTGGAAACAACAGTGATATCATGGACTTTGTTACTATTTCCCCAGCAATGATTCTTCCCCCATCTCATCTTATAGTAGCCATGAAGTTTGGTAGGTTTGACCCCTCCCAGCTCATAGGGTAGATTCTGACAGACTCAGAGGAAACAGAATAATTTCTCTTTACAAAGAGACTAGTTAAAGAACGAGGTCTAAGCCAATCAGCTTATGGCATTTTTCTGTCTATGTGTGGCTTCAAGGATAACCCAAGCAATGTAAAGTGTATTGATTGGAATCTAGGGACACACATTCTGGACGGTGTGGTGTTGAGTCCATGAAATCTGAAGTTGCTGTAGCCTCTTCATCTCCATGACAGCAGTCAGCCTCAGGAGGAGGTTGAATGTGGGGAGAAAGGAAGAAAGGAAATTTCAGAGAAATTGAACTAGAATTCTGATCAAACTATATCTGAGGCCAATATACCTCTGGATTTTATACTTAGAGCTGATATGAGTCAGATTTTCTGTTACTTACTTCTGAGAGAATTCTACCTGATATAAATAAGGGGGTCTACCTTGCAAGCTGATTTTGAAGTACCTATGGGATATATAAGTGGTGCTGCCAATTGTTCATTTTCTTTTCTTTTTAAACTTTTATTTTAGGTTATGGGGTACATTGCAGGCTTGTCACATAGGTAAAAGTGTGTCATGGGGATTTGTTGTACAAATTTTATCACCTAGGTATTAAGCCCAGTATCCATTTGTTATTTTTCCTGATCCTTTTCCTCCTCCCACCCTCCATCCTCCAATAGGCCCCAGTGTGTGTTGTTCCCCTCTATGTATCCACGTGTTCTCATCATTTAGCTCCCACTTATAAGTGAGAACACATGATATTTGGTTTTCTGTTCCTGTGTTAGTTTGCTGAGGATAATGGCCTCCAGCTCTATCCATGTCCCTGCATAGGACATGATCTCACTCATTTTTATGACTGCATAGTATTTCATGTTGTCTGGGTACCACATTTTCTTTATCCAGTCTATCATTGGTGGGCATTTAGGTTGACTTCATGACTTTGCTATTGTGAATAGTGCTGCAATGAACATACACATGCATGAGCATTTTTCTAAGTCATAGATAGAGTCAGTATTTTTTAAATGAAGGTGTGTGCCATTTTTATATGAAGACTATTATAAAACTACTGTCCAATTTTCTGGTTTCTCTTTCGTATTGTTTATGATGGATGTTGACATACAAATGCTCTAAATTTTCAGTTAGACAAATCTACTAACTGCTTCCTTTATGAATTCTTTTATGTTAAAATCAGGGACTTTGATATGCTCTAAGCTGGCCAGAGCTTGAATGGATCCCAGTAGGGAGCCTATCATATTCCACACTTCTGACCACAGAGATTGGTCATGGTTAAGCACATGTACTGAGATGACCCAAAGAGAGTCAATTTCAACTTCAGGACATTTGTGGGAACTGTTGGGAAGCAGTCTCTCTCTCTCTCTCTCTCTCTGTCTACTGGAGTTCCTCAACTGGTGAGATAAAAATAAAATCTCATAAATATCTTGCTACCATTAGAGACAAAAGTAGAACCAAAAGATGGTGAAAGAGAAGCAATCCCAATGACCTAGCTCAAGGACCTGGATCCCAACACACCCAGGCTGTGGCCTGTTCATTATGTAAGCCAGCAAAGTCCCTTTTTTACTTACTTCAATTTGATCTGAGTTTTTATCACTTGCAACCTAAAGTGTTGGGCAATGAAGAACATGGAAGAGAATCTCACCCTGAGATAATTATTTTAGAGACTAGGACTTCCCTAAACATCTCTTACTGGAAGTAACTTTGTCTAAATTGCACACACCCCCACCCACTAGAGAGGCTTTGCCTTTTCCTGCCTGAGACACTCTCATACCTACTTCATTTTGGCTCCCTGAAGGTCTCTGGTGACTGTCACTTGAAGGGGGATCAAGAAAAATAGCCAGACAGAGGAGAATAGAAAGACCCGAAAGAGTTGAAGAAGCCCATTTTTCCTATTCACACCTTGGTCTTATTTCATGTTCTGACTCAATGTGCTGACTCTCCATCCAGATACACCTGCCTTTAGGTATCTGTTTTTCTCACCTGAGAAATCTCTTAATATCTCTCTCAGTCCCTTTAGCACTCTCAAAAGCAAATGCACAGCGGAGCCAACAATAACTACTTCCGAAAGAATATTGTGAGCATTAAATAAGGTAAATTATGTTATGTAAAAACATACTTTAGCTTAGAACCTACATTAGTCAGAGTTCTCCAAGATCCAATAGGACATATACTCTACTGGTGGTGGTAGTGGTGGTGGTGGTGATGGTGGTGGTGGTGGTGGTGGTGTGTCTGTGTATAAGAGAGAGACAGAGAGACTTTAAGGAGTTGGCTCATGAGATTATGGAAAATGGCAAGTTCAAAATCTGCAGAGAGGCTGGCAGGCTGACGATCCAAGGAAGAGTTGACATTGCAGTGTTGAATTAGAAGATGGCAGCAGCAGCACATCTCTGGGACACTGGCTTTCGGAGGCTCAGGACCTGTGTTTTAGAATCTCTTAACTTCTGAAAATAGGAATGTTAAAAGTGAAATCTCCTGATATTAATTGGCAACCAGTTCAAGGTGTTACTTAAAATACTCTGAGGGCTAATCTACTACCCAGCATCTATAAGTAAAAAACAAATTTAAAAGAAGAAAACAAACAACCCCATTAAAAAGTGGGCAAAGGACATGAATGGACACTTTTCAAAAGAAGATATACATGTGGCCCACAAATGTATGAAAAAAACCTCAATATCACTGATCATTAGAGAAATGCAAATCAAAACCACAATGAGATAGCATCTCACACCAGTCAGAATGGCTATTATATAAAGTCAAAAAAAAACGGATGCTGGCAAGGTTGTACAGAAAAAGGAAGGCTTATATACTGTTGGTGGGAATATAAGTTAGTTCAACCATTGTGAAAAGCAATGTGGTCATTCCTCGGAGCTAAAAATAGAAATGCCATTTGACCCAGCAATCCCGTTACTGGGTATATACCCAAAGGAATATAAATCATTCTACCATGAAGACACATGCATGCGTATGTTCATTGTAGCACTATTCACAATAGCAAAGACATGGAATCAACCTAAATGTCTATCGAAGGTAGACTGGATAAAGAAAATGTGGCACGTATACGCCATGGAATACTATGCAACCATAAAGAAAGCATGTCCTTTGCAGGAACATGGATGGAGCTGGAGACCATTATCCCTAGCAAACCAACGCAGGAACAGAAAACCAAATACCACAGATTTTCACTTATAAGTGGCAGCGAAATGATGAGAACGCATGGATACATAGAGGGGAACCACACACACTGGGGCCACCTGAGGGTGAAGGGTGGGAGGGGGGAGTGGATCAGGAAAAATAGCTGATGGATACTGGGCTTAATACCTGGATGATGAAATAATCTGTACAACAAACCCCCATGACACATGTACCCCTGAACTTATACAACAAACCTGCACATATACCTCTGAACTTAAAATAAAAGTTAAATAAAAATAAATAAGTAAAGAAATAAAATATTATGAGGGCTAAAGAAAACCCACACATTTTCACATAATCCTGCCCAATGTTTGAGAGAAAATAAAACCTGCTTTCCATGATTAGCTTGACACATAGATAATCAATCCAGCCAAAAATCAGGGAAACAAGAATTGCTACATTTGCCTATTCCTTGAGTACAAGATATGAGGATGATCATCTCTGGAAAACTCAGAGGCAGAAAAAATAGGGACCTGCTCACCATCCCCATTAGATTTCCTGCTCTTCTACTCCAAACCACTCTGGGAACCCCTCGCACCCCACCTGCCCTCATCCCTTGACTCATAAAAGCTCCTAGCAGCTGGGCAGTTAAGAGAGAGCTGAGAACTGGAGGACATACCATAGGACTCCAGCTATCTCTGCTCTCCATTTAAAACTTCAGCAGCTTATGTGAGCAGTTCCTTTGTTGAGATATCTATTCCTAGCAAACCAAGGAAAATAAATAAATAAACTCTCAAAGTAATATCAGAATCCCACACAGGGGCCTATAGGAGGGAGAAAGGTAGGAAGAGGGAGAGAATCAAAGAAAAATAACTAATGGGTACTAGGCTTAATACCCGGGTGATGAAATAATCTGTATAACAAACCCCCGTGACACACATCCTTTGCCAGAATAAGGCCCAGAGAGGTTAAGGGACTCACCCAAAGTCACACACAAGGTCTTCCTATAACCTTCCCCAACCCCTAAAGATAGTGATGGAATGTTCCAGAAACAGTCCCTCAACTCTCCCCTTTCTAATGGGATATATGAGCTGACACCTAATGATATGATTTAACAAGCAAAATATAGGTTAATATTTTGAGATATTAATGTAGGCTTCTTTCTTCCTGTATTTTCTCCTTCTTCTCTCCGCATATGAGCAGGTAGCATGGACAGGAGAGAAAAGAAATATCCTAGAAGGCTGGCTGCTATAATAATATTCATAAATACTACTATTATTAGTCTATAGTCTAAGTCCTTAGGCGAAATGACTTGCAGCATCTTGACAAAGGCAGGCAAAGAAAATGCTTTCATTGCCTCTAAGGAGACTTCCCAGGGTTGGACCTGCTCTGACACATCTGCATGTGTTTCCATCTCCCCATCTGACTCTGAGCTCCATGAGACAACAGACTTGGTCTTTTTTATCCACTGCTCTGTCCCCAGCACCCAGAATAGTGCCTGATGCAAAATTGATAATAAATATTTGTTGAATGAATTAATATACGAGGGGGAGGCAAGAGAGAGCAAGGAGATTGAGAAAGGAGAGACTTCGGAGCCTTGGAGAAGGAGCCAAGAAGCTGTCATCCAGGATGAGCTGGTGGGTGAGTCTGACAAATGGCCACAGGAATGCTATTGGGGTGCTCAGTCACCTTCTGTGACTCTCAGGGTTCCATTGGGGGAAGGTCTTACTATCACCAACACCAGGGACTGCCAGCTGTTTCCTCCACCAGCCTTCACAAGGACTTCATTAGTGTCTGCCCCTTACAGATCACTCAACAGCATTGATGCCCAGCAAAGCCCCAGGGCTTCACTCAGTCCTGATCTAAATTCACCACATGGACATTGCACACCACAGCACCTCAGGACAGCCCTAAACCCAAGAACAGAGGAGTGGGGCCCTGGAAAATGTCTTATCAAGCTCCTTAGGAGCAGAAGCTGAGACAGGGTTCAGGTGCAGGTGATTTGGGATCAGGGATGCTCTCAGGAGAAACTCCGGAGGGAGGGAGGGAAGCAGGATGGGGCAGGGGAAGAAGTTAAGCAAGGATGTGGGGCCAGCTGATGTCAAGGCTCAGCCGGATGCCTTGGAGAGCTCTGGGCTATAAAGAGTACTCAGTCTGTCTTCCTCAGGCCAGAGGGCCAGAATGTCATTGGTTATGGGCACAGGGGGCACACCTCCCAGGCACCGGTGGGGCAGTGCTCTATCCTCCAGAAAGCAAGCCTTCAGAGAAGGTCCCTGGTA
Source organism: Rhinopithecus bieti (assembly GCF_001698545.2). Taxonomy (NCBI): domain Eukaryota; kingdom Metazoa; phylum Chordata; class Mammalia; order Primates; family Cercopithecidae; genus Rhinopithecus; species Rhinopithecus bieti. The sequence goes on from NW_016814090.1 coordinate 200,562, forward strand.
GGAGCCTTTGGCAGCAGCTCTAGCTGCTAAAACGGAGATCAGGGGTCAGGGCAGGGTAGCCCCTGCTGCAGGAAGGAACCCTCCTTCAGGTACTGAGAGATGAGCACGGGAGTGGCTTTTGAGACCACCTTTATTGGTTTCTTACAGCTGCCATGACACAGTACCACAAACTGTAGGCTTAACACAACAGAACTTTACTCTCTCACAGTCCTGGAGGCTGGAAATCTGAAATCAAGATAACTGCAGGATTGGTTCCTTCTTGGAGCTCTGAGGGAGAGAGGATCTGTTCCACAACTCTCTCCTAGCATCTGGTGGATGCTGGCAACCCTTGGCATTTCTTTGCTGGCAGACACGTCACTCCAGTCTCTGCCTGCACTGTCACATGGTGTCGTCGCTCTGTGCCTGTGTTTCTGTGTCTTCACATGTGTCTTTATAAGGACATCAGTCATCAGATACAGTGCCATGCTAATCCAGTGTGACCTCATTTAACTTAATTATATCTGGAAAGACTCTATTTCTACAGTCACATTCACAGGTACCAGGAGCTAGGACTTGAATATATTTTTGGGGGGGAGTGCAATTTAACCCTCAACATTCCTGAGCTGGGAGAGCCCTGAACAGAGCCAGTGGGTAGTGATGTGAAGTATGGCAGAGGCGGCCGATGGCCTCACACTTCTGGGTGTCATGCAGCAGGATCTCTCTGGGCTTCCCAACATTTCCACCAGTCTCTCCAAGGCAGAAACCACCACAATGGTGCCTGCAGAAGGAAGGTGTTCTGTTTACTGCAGGACTTAATCTCAGGTTGTGCCAGCCACCTCAGAGAGTCATGGTGGAGTCATAAAAGGTTCTTTTTCTGGATGAAGAAGACAAAAAATAAAAAAGTGACAGACTTACTGAGCACCAACTATCTGCTCAAATGTTCACACATAGAATCTATGGCCAGACGACCAAGAAACTGGTTTCAGAGGGTACGTCTGGCAAGACGTGGCTGGGGACAGGGAGGGGAGGAGGATTAATTTTCAGCCTGGATTCTTTTTGTAGTTTTGGAATTTTTAATTATGAATATGTATTTTCTTTTCAATAAAGAAACAAATTAAGAAAACCATCTATTTATTTGAAATGGGATTTTAAAAATTTTCTATAACAGTAAGACTCTAAGTGTTAAAGTTTCTTCTAGACTGAATATTATTATAATTATTTATTGGTGAACGTTGAATCAAAATAACATATTTTGATAAATAGCAAACATGAAAAATAAAATTCCAACGAATGTGCATCTCATTGAGATGAAACTTGTGGTTTTTTCCTAATTAGTTCGTGTTTCCATAGGTGAATATAACTTATTGACAGCACAAGACAGAATTTGGCATCAATTCTATTTCTGTCTTTTTAACTATACAAATAAATAGATAGGAACAGAAGGATTTTCTTTTCTTTTTGTGACAGGGTCTCACTCTGTTGCCCAGGCTGGAGTGCAAATGGCACCATCACAGCTCACTGCAGCCTCAACCTCCCAGGCTCAAACAATTCTCCCGCTTCAGCTTCCCCAGTAGCTGGGACTATAGGTGTGTACCACGACACTCAGTTGATTTTTTAAAATTTCTCTTTTTTTAAGAGACACTGTCTCCCTATGTTGCCCAGGTTGGTCTCGAACTCCTAGGTGAGGGAAATTCTCCTGCCTTGGCCTACCAAAGTGCTGGGATTATGGGTGTGAGCAACTGTATCCAGCTGGGTTATCTTTTAATAGCAATGACACTCAATTTTTTGAACCCTTTCCAAGGGAAATGCTAAAAATCATTTGGAAAATTTGCCATCATCACAGTGTATTTTAATTAATTATGTGTCAGTTGTAACTCTATTATCTTCCTTCATGTTTGCTGAAAACACAAACACACAAAAACACACTTTTGTTGAAAACACACAAAAGTTGATTCCCCTCTAAAGAGGGGAACAATTATATAAAATCTCTTTATACTCTTTCATTTTTAAAAATGTGTTTTCTTTTTTAAAAAAATTATTAATAGAGATGAGGTCTCACTATGTTGCCCAGGCTGGTCTCGAACTCCTGGGCTCAAGCGATCTGTCCCCTCGGCCTCCCAAAGTGCTGGGATCACAGGCATTAGCCACCGCTCCTGGCCTCATACCCTTGCTTAACCCTTGAAGATGATTATAGATTTTCTGTAAACATTTCCTTATCTTTCCTCCCAGGATCTATGACCATTTCAGCCACTTCCTCACCGTTCTAAGGTCTGCCCCACTTTCCCTATTGACAGCCACATTAATAGCAAGCTCATTAATTACATCACCATTTGGTGTTCACTATGACCCCGGCTCTCTCTTCTTGCCAGTTCTTAACTTCTTCCCTGGGGTAAGTGATGTTTTTAATGCTCCAAATTTAATGCCCTGAAGTCATCTATGGAGCTAATCCTTAAATGTCGACTTTCTCTAATTTATCAGTTACAATTAAAGCCTTTTTTCCTAGGTCATTTTTCCTAGACTTCCAGCTAGGAGTCTTTGCATCCGGAAGCAAGGACGCCTCACCCAGGTCGCCACACTAATGCAGGAGGGGAGGGGCAAACAGCAGCTCTCTGGGTGTGATCTTCTCACCTCTAAGCTGAAGGAGACACCCACTTGCTGCTGGGGTCTCAGCAGATCTGCTGCCGTTAGCAGGAAATAGAACCACTCCCTTTCTCAGCTCCTTTTCAAAGAAATGCAAACCTAGACACTTCGAGACAGAGGGCATTGCCCTGTAGTACCATTGAGTTCTCTCTCAGTACCCCCTAAAGGTTGACAGTTTTTCTATTTATTTTTGCTCATTTTCTCCTGCATGAGAAGAGACTAGCAGGTATAGCAGCAAAGAGAAAATTATATTGGCTTGTGCACACGGGAGCTGGCACTAAGAAAGGTAAAGGAATAGGCTGCTCCCCAAGGGCAACATGTGGGTTAGTGTTATAGGGTCTTTCTATAGGGAAGGTTTACGTCAGGGCACATATAGGAGGGGTTTTTCTAGTGCTTGCACAGTGGCTCAACATGCTTCTTTGTACATCGTGTGTAGCATTAGCATTTTAAATCTCCACCCCTGGGCATGATTTTTAGCATTAAAATGAGGAAGGGTAACTATAGGTTGGAGTTTAAGTCTAACTGCACACATGGGGCTCTGAGGAAGCAGCCAGCCCCCTGAAATAGAAACATGACACCTAACAGCTTCTTGAGTCTTTTGTTACTAATTGGTTAAACGTTAGATAAGCTAGAGCTTAAGCGAAGGGCTTTTATTCTTCGTCCCCACTGAAACCATCTTAACATAGGGAACCAACCAGGTTGCCTGTCTCAGTAATACATGAAGGTCTGACAAGTGGGACCAGGAGAAATTAAATGAAGAGCACAATTCCCACTTTGTATGGTTTCCATTCCATCTCTGGAAATCCAAAATAAAAAATGCACAATGCTGTGCATATTCTCTTGGCAGAAGCAGGAAAGCAGCCCATCCAAACACACCTCGTCATTCCTTGGCTCAAGCCCGCAGTCCAACATGAAGTCCATGTCTTTGCCCTCCAAGTCCATGCTCTTTCCACTGTACCTGCTCTAGCATCTTCTAGAGGTGAGCAACTTTTTTCTGTGGTAATCCATTGAAAGACAGTTTTAAAACACCTCCTCTGTGTCAGACATGGTGCAAAGTGCTAAAGTTACCAAGATAAAACAGGTGTAGTCCCTGTCCTCAGAAGGCTTAATGGGAGAGACATTAGAAAGCTGGAAGAAGTTGATTGCAATACAGACAGAATCACCAGTGTAAATAATAGAGGTAAGCCAAATGGTCCACCTAGGAAGGTTGGCTAGGTAGGGGGAGGGGCAGAGTGGTCTAGCAGAGCTGCACAGAAGAGGAGGTCCTCTTTCTGTTTCTGGAACATGATAAACCCATTTCCAATTGACAGTCCCACCACATATTTACCTAGTTTACTCCTTGCTTCATACAGGTTTGGGATCAAAGGTTATCTGCTCAGAGAAACCATCTGTGTAAAATAACTTCTAATACATTCTTTATTCTCTTTTCTTCTTTCATTTTTCTTCACTGAACTCAATTAATTGCATTCTCTGCCTTCACACACATTACTAGATGAATTGTCCATTCTTCTTCTTATAGCTAACAGTGTGCTTGATGTCATCCCTCTTGCCTCTTCCTCAAGGACATCTTACCAGCATTGCTCTCCTCCTTCCCTACATTATTATTTTTCCTACTGTTCCCATGAGCATGCAAACTTTATCTTTGCATTATCTTTATATAAATACTGGACATATAAAACAAGCATAAGAAACCCTGGAAGTTGGAGAGAATAAGGCAGACTGGCTAGGAATCTCAGGACCCAAGGCAGGACATGGCAGTGAGTCCTCTGGCTTTTTCATTTTGCTTCATATATCCTGGCTCAGAGCGGAAAAGCTGCAAACCCAAAACACCAATGGGCACAGACAAAACAAAATTTTTTTAAGCCCAATAAAAGACTTTTGTCTCCAGCCAAAGGAACAGTAAAGAGGCGGCCTAGCAAGACAGAAAACTTTTAGACAACTGCTCTACTCCAGCCAAACACCACAGAAAACACAGAGGTCTCACCCCAACTCATGCCAGCAAATGCAGAGTGGGGACTCCACACTTTGACCTTCCTGCAGCTGTAACAAGCCCTCCCCTCCAACTCCCACCCTGTATGGTGTTAGTAGAGACTCCTTGAGGCCCTGAACTTTCACTCATGCCAGGCAATACTGAGACACCCCTCTAACTCTCCACTGCGGTAACATCAGAGGAGGCCTGCTGAAGAGTCAGGACTTTTACCACTGCTTAGTGATAATGAAGGCCACATGGAGAGTAGTAACAAAGCACCCCTACCCCTTTCAGCCACGGAGGTATCAGTGGAGGCCTAGTGGACCAGAACCCCCATTCCCACCCAACAGTAGTAAGGAGTTTCCCTCCTCAGATGTAAACAAAGGCCAAGTGGAGAACCTGGACTTCTACCTTCACCTGCAGTAATGAGGCAGCAGCACCCCTTCCTCTACTGGACTGGTGTCAAAAAAAGCCAGCTAAAACAGCAAGTTGAAGTAAGACCAGAGTCTCATAATATAGTAGCCAAAATATACAGATTTCAATAGAAAATCATTCATTATACCAAGAACCAGGAAAATCTCAAACTGAATTTTAAAAGACTATCAACAGATGATAGCACTGAGATGTCAAAAATGTTAGAATTATCTGACAAAGATTTCAGAACAACCATCACAAAGATGTTTCAACAGCAATTACAAACATGCTCAAAACAAATGAAAAAATGGAAGGTCTTAGTAAGAAAATACAAAGTCTCATCAGATAGATAATAGATATTAAAAAGAATTAAAGGGAAATTTTAGAACGAAAAAATGTAATAACCAAAATTTTAAAACTCAGTGGATGGGCTGAACAGCAGAATGGAGGGGACAAAGGAAAGAATCAGTGAACTTGAAGATAGAATAACAGAGAGAAAATAGACTAGAAAAAAATAACAAACAGAATCTCAAGGATATCAGGATTATAATTAGAGAACCTGCATTAATGTCATTGGCACCCTGGAAGGAAAGAAGAAAAAAGGCAAGCCTGAAAAAGTACTCAAAGAAATAATGGTTGAAAACTTCTCAAATTTTGCAAAAGACATAAATCTACAGATTCAAGAAGCTGAGTAAAGCCGAAATCTAAAATTTCAGCAAAATTTACACCTGAATATATAACAGTAAAACTTCTGAAAACTAAAACGAAGAGAAAATCTCAAAAGCAGCAAAAGAGAAATCACAATATACATGCAAGGGAAAAATAATCCAAATAACAGTGGATTTCTCATCATAAACCAGAAAGGCCTGAAGGAAGTTCTTTCAGCATTTTTCAAGTGCTTTTTTCAGTTCTTTCAAGTGCAGAGAAAAACAGAAACTCTCATATCTAGAATCCTATATCCATTGAAAGTATCCTTCAGAAATGAAGGGGAAATCAAGACATTCTCAAATAAGGGTAACCTAAGGGAATATATTGCCTACAGACTTGCCTTGAAGAATGACTAAAGGAAGTTCTCTAAACAGAAAAGAAACAATAAAAGAAGGAATTTTGGAATGTCAGGATGGAAGAAAGAATATAGCGGGAAAAATATGGGTGAAAATAATACATTTTCCTTATCCTCTCAGGTTTTTAAAACTATGTTTGATAATTGAAATGAAATTATGACACTGTCTCATGTGATTCCACATGTATATAAAATAAATATTTAAGAAAATTAAATTATAAGTGAGGGAAGGCAAAAAGATGTAAAGGGAGCAAGTTCTCTATATTTCATTCAAACTCATAAAATGTCAACATCAGTAGATTGTGATGGTAGATATATTTAAGGTAACACCTACAGCAATCACTGAAAAATACTATACAAAAAATAAGCTCAAAAACATTATGGATAAATCAAAACTGCTTTCTAAAAAATGTTCAAGTAACCCATAGGAGACAGCAAAAGAAAACAGATAAAGAAGAAAAGAAAAACAAAAGATAAAATAGCAGACTTAAGCCCTAATATATGTATAATTGCCTCAAATGTGATGGTCTAAATACATGAATTAAAATATGAAGCTTGGCAGAAGACATTTGAAAACATAACCAAATTATAAGCTCTCTACAAAAACCTCACTTTAAATATAACCTAAATCTCACACCTTACACAAACTTAGAATGATCACAAACCTAATTGTAAAATGTAAAACTATAAAACTTCTGGAGGAAAAAAAAACATAAAAATTAATAAATAAGAGGAAAAAAGCCTAGTAAAATATCTTCATGACTAGAACTAGGCAAAGAGACTTGACATCAAAATTACAACCCATAAAATTTAAAAATTGATAAATTTGACATTACCAAAGTTAAAATATGTTTTCCACGCAAAAGACTCTTTTAGGAGGATAAAAAGACAAGCTACAGAGTGAGAAAATATTTGCAAACCATGTATCCAACAAAAGAGTAATATCAAGAATATATTTCTTAAAACTCTCAAAACTAAACAGTTAAAAAAGCAAACAATCCAATTAGAAAATGGGTAAAAGACATGAAGAAATATTTAACCGAAGAGATGTATAGAAGGCAAATAAACACATGAAAAAATATTCGACATCGTTAGCCATTAGGAACATGCAGATTAAAACCATAGTGAGGTACCACAATAACTAAAAAACTATAACCAAAACTATCTAAACTATAAACTAAAAAACTATCAATAACTTAAAAAAAATAGTGACATCACCAATGCTGGCGAGGATGTAGAGAAACTAGGTCATTGATACGTTACTGATGCTGCAGACACTCTGGAAAACAGTTTGCAGGTTCTTTAAAACTGAACCTGCAACTACCATATGGTTCAGTAAAATTGTATTTCAGGAAATTTGTCCCAGAAATGAAAGCTTATGTTCACACAAGAAAACCTGTACACAAATACTTACAGCAGCTTTATTTATAACCCAAAACTAAAAATGACTCAGATATTCTTCAACAAATGAATGGTCAAACTGCGGTATGTCAGCACCATGGAATACTGTTCATAAATAAAAAGAAATGAACTATTGATACATGGAGCAACCTGGATGAATCTCCAGAGAATTATGTTGAGTTTTGTTTTGTTTTGTTTTGTTTTGTTTTGTTTTTTGAAATGGAGTCTCGCTCTGTCACCCAGGCTGGAGTGTAGTGGCCGGATCTCGGCTCACTGCAAGCTCCGCCTCCCGGGTTTATGCCATTCTCCTGCCTCAGCCTCCCGAGTAGCTACAGGCGCCGGCCACCTCACCCGGCTAGTTTTTTGTATTTTTTAGTAGAGACGGGGTTTCACCGTGTTAGCCAGGATGGTCTCGATCTCCTGACCCAGTGATTGGCCCGTCTCGGCCTCCCAGAGTGCTGGGATTACAGGCTTGAGCCACCGCGCCCGGCCTATGCTGAGTTTTCTTAAAGCCATCCCAAATGGTACATACCGTATGATTCTATTTATATAATATTCTTGAAATGACAAAATTATAGACATGAGTAAGAGGTTAGCAGTTGTTGGGGATTACGGAGGGGGGTGTGTCTCTTAAAGGGCAATGTGAGAGATCCTTGCAGTGGTGAAAATGTTTTGTATTTTGACACTGTCAATGTCAATATCCTGGTTGTGGTATTGTACCATGGTTTACAAGGTGTTACCATTTGGGGAAACAGGGTAAAAGGAACATGGAATGTCTCTGTGTTATTTCTCACAGTTGAATGTGAATCCACTATTACCTCCAAGTAAAAACTTTAATCCAAATAAAACTTTAATTAAAATAATAAAAAAGAAAACTTACACAAAAAATTATAAAGAATTAACTTTTAAAATGCCTCTCAACACCACTTCCCCTTTTATACCACAGCTCGATTTCTCTGTTCTCCTTCACAGAGCAAGTCTTTAAAAAATAAGTTTTCTTCTCTGCTTACTGACTCCAATTCCTCTCCTTCCAGTCTTTCTTAAATGTGCTCCAATCAAACTTTTGTCCACTTCATTTCACCATAATAGCTCTGGCCAAAGTCAGCTCTGGCCAAGGTCATTTATAACATTGCTAACTCGTATAGTCAATCCTATTTCTCATCTTTCTTGAGTTATAAACAGCATTTTACACATTTGGCACAATTAGTCAATTCCCTCTTCCTCCTCTTTTGGTTTTCCTCTTACTTTGCTGGATCTCTTTCTCAGTCTTCCTTTCTGGTTCATCTCCCCACCTCTTAATGTTTTAGCATCTCAAGACTAACTTTTTTTTTTTTTTTTTTTTTTTTTTTTGAGACGGAGTCTCGCTCTGTCGCCCAGGCTGGAGTGCAGTGGCCGGATCTCAGCTCACTGCAAGCTCCGCCTCCCGGGTTCACGCCATTCTCTTGCCTCAGCCTCCCGAGTAGCTAGGACTACAGGCGCCCGCCACCTCGCCCAGCTGGTTTTTTGTATTTTTTTTTTTAGTAGAGACGGGGTTTCACCGTGTTAGCCAGGGTGGTCTCGATCTCCTGACCTCGTGATCGGCCCGTCTCGGCCTCCCAAAGTGCTGGGATTACAGGCTTGAGCCACCGCGCCCGGCCATAAGACTCACTTCTTTATCCTTCCATTGTTCTGTCTATATTTGCTCCCTACATGCTCAGCCAGGCTCATGGATTTAAATATAATCCATTTCTGATGACCCTGAAATTTATATTTCCCACCTGGGCACCTTCCCAAACTATAGATTGTACATCAAGTGGTTTCCCTAACATCTTCCTCTAGTTGTGTGTTAATAAATGTCTTAAAGTTATGTGAGTAAGTCTGACCTACTGACTTCCACCCAAAACATCTCCTTCTCAGTGTTCCCTCTTGGATTATGGCATTTTGATATATTTAGTTGCCCAGATGTGTAATCTTGGATCATCCTGGACTCCTCTCCAACTCCTTACATTTAATCCATCAGCAAATCTTGCCCACTCTACCATCGAAATATGTCAAGAATCCAATACTATATCATGACCCTTAGCCAAGAGTAATTGAAAGCCACAAAGGATTTGGTGTGAACCCAGTGGGCCTCCTTCCTCCTTGTGGGTAACTGGACTTCCATCCTCCTGGACATGGGTCTGTCTGAATCACAGGCAGATTCTCTTCTGGATTGCCTGTCATTCAACCTGGGCCAACTATGCAGCAAAGGGTCCTGTCTTCCCAAAGAAATGTACTCAGCTGCTAGAACTAAATCTAGAGCTGCCTGTGATTTTTTTGCTACAACTTGGGGAGATCTGGTCTGTGAATGAAGGTGATTTAGAAGAAAGCAGGGCAAAGGAATGAAGAGATAATTTTCTGATGACAGTGTTGGAATTTCTGGATCCAGCTGCATCTGAAGCCAGATAAAACCCTGAACTTTTCAGTTATGTGAGCCATTAACTCCTTCCTGTCCTTACAGTATGAATTTAGTTTCTGTATCTTGCAACCAAGAATCCTGACTAATCCACTCCCTCCCCACCTCTATATGCCCAGGAACTTAGTCCCCTTCTTATTTGTATGGCATTTCCAGTAACTGATAAAACCAGGGTGCTTGTCTTGGGCTGTCAACAAACAGACCTTCTCAACATGTGTGGCAGCTGGAAAATCTTAACATCAAAGGTCCAGGTTGTATAGATTTGGTGTCTGTTTCCAAAATCCACATGCTGTTATCTCTTAAACTCAACAAATGTTTTTTAAAGCCTGCTATGTGCTTCTCTTGGGGCTGGGAATATAACTGTAAACAAAATAGACAAAGCTCCTGCATTTGTGGCACTTATGTCCTAATAGGGGAAGCTGATAATAAGCATAACAAGAAACTTATGTAATATAATACAAGTAGATCAGATGTTTATCAGGTGCTAGTCTGCCAGTCCAGTGGAAATATTTCTGTACCTCTGCCCTAAGGCCTGAGTGCCCCCTAGCTTCCTTGCCCCTTTCCAGGAACACCACCACCCTGATCTCTTTATGATCCAGTAACTACAGGGTTCATGCTCAGCCCAGCAGGGGTCTCTAGAATCCCTACCTTGTTTCGTACCCTATAGTTCTCTACCCTATTGGATGGACTGTTAAGTATTTTGACTATCACACCTGCTAAGATGATAAGTGCTATGGAAAAGAAAAATGGAACAAGGCAGTAGGGTCAGAACTACAATTTTAAATAGAATGGTCAGAGTCAATTAGTCGAGAAAGTGACATTTGAATAAAGAGTTGGAAGAAGGAAGGGTATGAGCCATGCAGTTATAAGGGAGGAAAGCAGTCCAGTTAGAGGGATAGCAAAGAGAAAGAGTGCAGGAATAGGAGATGAGACCAGGAGGTAGTGATGAGGGTTCTGGATCCTGTGGGGCCTTGTAGGACATTAGGAGGACTTGGAAATTACTCTTCTAAAGGAAAGGGGAGCTCTTGAAGGAAGCTCAGGAGAGGCAAGATATGATCCAATTTGTATAGATACAGACAACTTTAATGAGATAGAATTTATATTCCATACAATACACTCATTTACAAAGTATAATATCATGCTTAATTGTACATTCTCAGAATTGTGCCACCATCACAACAGTGATTTTTTCTTTATTATTTTACTTTAGGTTCTGGGATATATGTGCAGAACGTGTAGGTTTGTTACATAGTGTTTGTTACATAGCCATGGTGGTTTGCTGCACCTATCAACCTGTCATCTAGGTTTTAAGCCCTGCTTGCATTAGGTATTTGTCCTAATACTCCTCCTCCCCTTGCTCCTCATCCCCCCCGACAGGCCCCAGTGTGTGATGTTTCCCTCCCTGTTCCATGTGTTCTCATTGTTCAGCTCCCACTTATAAGTGGGAATATGCGGTGTTTCGTTTTCTGTTCCTGCGTTAGTTTGCTGATAATGATGGTTTCCAGCTTCATCCATGTCCCTGCAAAGGACATGAACTCATTCTTTTTTACGGTTGCATAGTATTCCATGGTGTATATGTGTCACATTTTCTTTATCCAGTCTATCGTTGATGGGCATTTNCCCATCCCCCCGACAGGCCCCAGTGTGTGATGTTTCCCTCCCTGTTCCATGTGTTCTCATTGTTCAGCTCCCACTTATAAGTGGGAATATGCGGTGTTTCGTTTTCTGTTCCTGCGTTAGTTTGCTGATAATGATGGTTTCCAGCTTCATCCATGTCCCTGCAAAGGACATGAACTCATTCTTTTTTACGGTTGCATAGTATTCCATGGTGTATATGTGTCACATTTTCTTTATCCAGTCTATCGTTGATGGGCATTTGGGTTGGTTCCAAGTCTTTGCTATTGTGAATAGTGCTGCAATAAACATACGTGAGCATGTGTCTTTATAGTAGAACGATTTATAATCCTTTGGGTATATACCCAGTAATGGGATTGCTGGGTCAAATGGTATTTCTGGTTCTAGGTCCTTGAGGAATCGCCACACTGTCTTCCACAATGGTTGAACTAATTTACACTGCCACCAATAGTGTAAAAGCATTCCTATTTCTCCACAGCCTTGGCATCATCATCACAGTGAATTTTTAAATATTTTCGTCACCTCAAAAAGAAACACCCTACCCCTTAGCCAGCACTTCACAGTATTCTCATTAACCCCTTCCCCCTGCTAGGTCTAAGTAACTAGGAGTCTACTTTCTGTTTGTTTCTACATATTTGCCTATTCTTGACATTTCCTACAGGTGGAGTCATATAATATGTGGTCTTTTGCGACTGTCTGCTTTCACTTGGAATAATGTTTTCAAGGTTTATCTGTGTTGTAGCATGTATTAGTACTTCATTCCCTTTTATGGCCAAATAACATTTCATTGTATGAATATACTACATCTATCTATGTATCAGTTAATGGACTTTTGGGCTTTTATGAATGCTGTTATGATCATTTATGTAAAAATCTTTGAGTGGAAGCACGTTTTCATTTCTCTTGTGTATACACATAGGAGTGAATTGGTGGATCAAACAGTAACTATGTGTAAATTTTGCTGAACTGTCACTGTTTTCCAAAGTGGCTAAACCATTTTACACTTCTACCAGCAGTACTTGAAGGTTCTTTCTCCACATCCTTGCTAACACTTATCTGATTATTTTTACTGCAGTCCTCATGGTGGGTGTGAAGTATTATCTCACAGTGGTTTTGGTTTACATTTTCCTGATGACTACTGATGTTGAGCACCTTTTTATGTGCTTAGGGGTCACTTGCGTGTCTTAGGAGAAATGGCTATTCAGATCCTTTGCCCAATAATTGGGCTGTGTATCCTTTTAAAATTGAGTTGTGTGTGGTCTTTATATCTTCTAGATTTACAAATCTTTTCTCCCATTCTATCAGTTGTCTTTTTGCTTTCTTGGTCGTATCCTTGGAAGCACAAAAGTTTTTAATTTTTATGAACTCCAATTTTTTTTTTCTTTTATTGCTTGTGCCTTTGGTGTCATATCTAAGAATCCATTGCCAAATTCAAGGTCATGAAAACTTATACCAGTATTTTCTTTTAAGAGTTTATAATTCTGGCTCTTATATTTTGGTTTTTGATGCACTTTGGTTTAATCTTTATACACAATGTAAGAGTCCAATTTCATCCTTTTGTATGAGGCTATACAGTTATCCCAACACCATTTGTTGAAAAGACTCATTTTTCCCCATCGAATAGTCTTGACTTCCTTGTCAAAATTCACCTAACTATAGATAAATGGGGTTATTTCTGAACTATGAATTCTGTTTTGTTAATCTGTGTGTCTATCCTTAAGTAAGTACCACATTGTCTTGATTATTGTTTTGCAATTAGGAAGTATGAGTCCTAATTTTTTCTTCTTTTTTATGATTGTTTTTGGCTTTTCTGGTTCCTTGAGTTTCCATATAATTTTTAGGATCAGCTTGTCAGTTTCTATTAAAACCCAGCTGGGATACTGATAGGAACTGTATTGAATCTAAAGATCAGTGTGGGGGATATTGCTATTTCAATGCTTAATATTTATTAACTATCTGAGACAATATTTATTTTCTTCTGATTATGAACGTGGGATGTCTTCCCATTTATTTAGTTTAATTTCTCTCAATACTGTTTTGTAGTTTTTAGAGTATGAGTTTTGCACTTCTTTTAACCTTATTCCTAAGTGTTTTATTCTAGTTGATGCTACTATAAATATTGTTTCCTTAATTTCATTTCTGGATTGTTCATTGCAAAGGTATCGAAATTGATTGTTACATATTGACTGCATATCCTACAACCTTGTTAAACTCATTAATTAATTCTGATAGTTTCTCAGTGGATTTAGTGGATACACATCATCATATAATCTGTGAATAGAGGTAGTTTTACTTCTTCCTTTCCAACATGAAAGCCTTTTATTTCATTTCCATTTTCTTCCCTAATCTGTACATTAGCAAACAGCTACCTTGTTGAGCATACACCAAATCCGGGTGAGAGTGCAGCAGGAATCCAAGTGAGAACGGATTGCGCCTTGTACCAGGGCAGCAGCAGAAAAAGGGTCACAAAATGGTTTGGATGTTTCTCTTTTGTTCTTCTCTCCTTTATTATTTTTGACTATCTTGATGGTTTTTTGTTGTTGTTGTTGTTTTGTTTTGTTTTTAACCTCAACCAACAACAAAGCCAACATTTACTTTCTTAAACTCCTCCTGTGGTTAAATTCTTAGTAAGCAGTTCCACATGAAGGAAGCAGACACCAGACTGGAGGCTAGAAAAGCACAAACCCTACACGTCCTGTCTATGTAACAACAGATCTAACAAGGCAGGTCTGGCTGGAGGGAAGGTCTATTTTTACGAGACGGGGAAAAAGAGAAGTGTCCATCACCAGGGCTGAGAAATGCTGCAACTCTCAGCAATCAGCTAAAGATAACTCAGGCCAGGAACTCTGCACGCAGACTGAAGGGGCCTCAGTGCTCTGTGCATGCAGGATAATTCAAGCTTCTCCAGTGAGCAGCCATCCCAAGCTACTGGATCCTTCACTTTGGGGACACTAGCTTAACCAGCGTTCCTCAAGAACTTCCTTCTCCCTGAAGGTGGCAACACAGGAAAACTCCCCATCAGTCCCTCTTACCCATATACTTCAAGCCAGATGTGATATCTCTCCCTCCTGGCAAGCAGGACCCTAGAGTTCTAATCTGGGCTGGGCCTAGGGTGAGTCAAGGGAAGCCCCTAGGGCACTTGCATGACCCTGAGGGTGAGGGCTTCCTTATATTTTGCATCTTAGATGTTTCTCTTGCCTCACTGGATGGCCAGCCCTGGTTTTAATCCCAGATCTGCTGTTGACAGGCCATGTACATGAGGACAAGTCTCTTGTTCTCTCTGGGCCTCAGTTTACTCATCTGAGAAATTGAAGTGCTGGAGTTAGATCAGTGTTTCCCAGTAACTGATCCACGAACCCAAAATTATCCTTAATGTTCAGATTCACAGAACCTTTACCAAATGTCCTCACTTCTGAAAATCTAAAAACTTCTCTATAAGAACCTAATGTACGACTATAGAATGTGGCAAATGGAGTCAGGGTCCTCCACAGGACTCATTCCTCCCTAAAGAAACTGCACCATCTTCTCTACAGCCCAGTCAGGGCTGTCCCAGCCACTATTGTAACATCACTAACTGCCCTGACCAAAAGTGATTAGACTAGAGGTAGAACCCAAACCCAAGATTAACCAATCTATAGACTGGACAGGGACAAGCAAGTTATTGCTCTCACAGTTTGGGCATTTCAGACTCCGTAGCTGATAATGGTGGGCAGTTCAGCGGTCAGGTCAGACTCAAGGCGGATGGGCACAGAGACCCACCTGCAGGCAAAGAAGCTGATTAAAAGAAGGAAGATGCAGACAGACGCAGTGATGAGTAAGTCTTGTGGCCTATGAAAGTTGAGAAATTACTTTGCTCTTGAGAGAGGGAGAGTGTCCCCAGCTCCTGACTTTCCCATCCTATGCAAACATGAGGCAGGAAGGCCCAGAAGCAATAAGCAACCAAGTACCTAGATTACAGTCTCCAAATATCATTCTCAACTTTAGCACTTTTGCAGAAATAAGTAATTCCAAGGCCAAGGCAGGGAAATTGCAAGATGAACCTGAAACATTTTCTTGTGCCAGCAAGTAAAGAATTACTCAAAGAACAATGGGGACATGTCTATAGCTCATGGGTACAAATGTCAAAGGTTATCATCTAGCCAAATCTGGAATAATTTGATATTAAAATAAATACTGATGATAATGGATTAAATCTGCTGAATAAAATAGGAATCCCTGAGCCTACATCAATAAAAATAAGTAGAGGATTGACTATGAGTAATTTTTTTTAAAAGGAAAAAAGTAAGTGGAGGAAAAGGGAAATGTCTTCCTTATAGTAGCACAGCAGCTAATATATATCGTAGGAATGATGATAATAGATAAACCACCATTTACAACCGCCCTAACAGTGGTTAATTCAAGCAAAAGTAATCAATAGCTACTAAATCGAGTTAGTGGAGATTTAATGGGATACAGGACATTGGCATAGTTTGAGAATATCTTCCCACAAAATGTTCATCAATTACAAATAGAAAAATGATGAGTTAATGTGGAGAAACCTGACACAAATTGACCAGGTGCTAAAGATGGCCATCCCCAGTGTGGGGACGAGCCCACATTGTATGCCCCCTCGTGTGATGCAGTGAGAAGATGACAGCCTCCCTTCCACATAGCACTCCCAGAACATACATGTGAACCAGGAAACACTGGTGGAACCAGGCTGAGCTTCGGCACTCCCAGAACACAAGTGTGAATCCAGTCCTGAGGAAACATTGGTGGAACCAGGCTGAGCTTCATCCTACAGACTGAGATCATGAAACTATTGAGATCATGAAAAACAGGGAGAGACCAAGGAATTATTCCAGATTGAAAGAGACTAAAGAGACTTGAGTATGAAGTGCAAAGTGTGATCCTAGCCTGGACAGGAAAGAGACATTGTTAGGACAGCTGGCGAAATATGAATACATTCTTTGGATTAGATGTTAGTGTTAGAGCTGATTTCCTGACTGGAAGAGTTGTATGCTGGTTATGTAGAAGAGTGTCCTTGGTTTGGAAAGGTGCACACTGAAGATTTTGGGAATTTGGTGCATCATGTTGCAAATGTATTTTTTAATGTATGTATTTATATGTCTTTATTTTATATATTTTTATCTTATATAATATATAACTATATCATATGCACATTACTTATGAATATATCATTAGTATCACAAGACAGAGCTTCTATAATTTTGTCTTTCAGGCCTACCATTGACTTTTTTCATTTTAACAAATATTTCTAATTTCCTAGAATTCTTTCTTGCAAGTTTTTCCATAGTAATCTATTTTTGTTTTACAAACAGAATATATTCTCGATACTCCATTCAATTTTGGACCTTGCCAGTTGAACATTCCACAGTACTGCAATATCAGCCTGATCAAAACTGAACTTCCCTTCTTTTCCTACAAGCCTGTGGATCCTATAGTCTTGTGGGCCACTGAAAGCAATAGCTTTCTTTCTAAGTTGGGTAGGGAGCCATTGAAGGGTTTTGAACAGAGAAGTGACATAATAAAATTTGCATTTTAAAAGAATCACCCTAGCTGTATTGAAAATGGACTGTAAGAGGCAACAGAAGAAGAGAAGACTCCAGTTATAAGTAGGATGGCAAATAATCCTGGTTTGTGCGGGGCTGAGGGATTTCCTGAGACTGGACTTTCAGTGCAAAAACTGTGAAAGTGCCAGGCAAACTGAGACAAGCTGGCTACTCTAGTTAGGAGACTATTTGAGAAGGTTCTGGTGTGAAATGATGATAGGTTGGACCTGTTAAATGGAGATAATCATAATCATTTATGATTATGATTATGTCTCATAATCATGAGATGTCAGATTCTGGATATATAATGTGTATGTTTTATATAATACATAATGCATGGGATGTGTCATGTGAGGAAAAGAGAAGATTCCTGTGTTCTCAGATTGAGTACTAGGAGACCTGAATTAGCATTTACTGAGGGATGAAGGGGACTGTGGAAGAAGCCATGTTGGAGGTGAGGGGTACGTCAAAAGCTCAATTTTGGACTTTCTAAGCATGAGATGCCTATGATCCAAAAGGAGATGTTACAAGGCAGTGAAATACATGAGCCTTGAGATCAGAGGAAATAAGTCAGGATTGTAAATATTATATATAGATGGACTTTAAAAAGAAATTCATAAAGTGTAGATAAAGAAGAGAAGAGGTTAAGAACTGAGTCCTGGAGATCCCCATATTAGAAGGGCGGACAATAGAGGGAGAACCACCAATAGAGAGTGAGAAGGAGCTGCCAGTGAGCTCAGAGGCAAACCAGGAGAGTGCAGGGGTCCTGGAAGCCAAGTAAAGACGGGTGCTTCAAGGTAGGTGGCATGATTCCCTGCATCCAGTGGAATCTGGGGCCTGCAAATTGACCTTTGGGTTTAGTTATAGGGAGATCATTGTTGAACTTGACAAGATTTGTTTGGGTAGAGTGGTGGGGACAAAATCTTGATTAAGGGAGAATGGAGGTGGACGCTATGGCTCATGCGTGTAATCTCAGCACTCTAGGAGGCCAAGGCGGGCAGATCACTTGAGGTCAGGAGTTCAAGACCAGCCTGGCCAACACGGCGAAACTCTGTCTCTACTAAAAATACAAAAATTAACTGAGCATGGTGGCACGTGCCTGTAGTCCCAACTACTGAGGAGGCTGAGGGAAGAGAATCGCTTGAACCCGGGGGGCAGAGATTGCAGTGAGCCAAGGTCGCGCCACTGCACTCCAGCCTGGGTGACAGTGGGTGACAGAGTGAGACTCGGTCTCAAAAAAAAAAAAAAAAAGAGAGAGAATGGAAGATGAAAGGCAGTAGCTGGAGGGGAAGTGGAAATGCTCTTTGTTGTTTTTAAGATGTGAAAAATAACAGCATGTTTGCAGATGGGAATAATACAGTAGAGAGGGGAGAAATGATGATTCAGGAGAGAAGGCAGAGAATGGTGAAGTCATGTCCTTAAGAAGCAGAGAGAGGATAGGATCTAAGCCTTCAGGGAAGGAGCCAGCCTGACCTAAGAGTAGAGACAATTACTGCACACTAATAGGAAGGAAGACAAGGCATGTGAGTACTGTGTCAGGAGACTGGGTGGATCTGGCAATGGGAGCTCATGAAAATTCTCTTCTGACACTTCTAATTCTCAAGAAAGTCAGGAGCAAGGTAATCAGCTGAGGTGGGATGGGGAGGCTGCACTGGAGGTCTGAAAGAGGTAAGCTATAAAGTCATCACCTAGGGAAGCGGATGGAATGGGGAAAAGAAGGACACTTGCTGAGCAGCACTCTGAGCTACTTGAGGTTTCAGTGGTCATGGATTCAGAGAGAGAGACCAGTCAGCACTTTACAACTTTCAGTTCCCTGAATGCTATCTGGGTTTCTTTTTTTTTTCCTATTTGTTCATCTTAGTCCTTCTCAATTTTACTGTTGGTTTTGCAGAAATGTCTGGTGGTCCACGGTGGCCCATTTATATTTGAAGTAAAGGGCTAGGTTAATTCATGTAGGTGACTGAAGACACTCAAAGTTCCCCTCCCCAGTTACTAAATAGGCTGAATGAAAAAAAGACCTACAACTAGACACATCATTGTCAAGTTTCAGAACACCAAAAATGAAGAGGCAATCTTAAAGTCTTCAGGTACACACACAAAAATGATAACAGCAGTAAAATTGTCACCTGCAAAATAAAATAATAAGGTATCAGAATGCCATCAGCTATCCTAGGGGCTAGAAGACAAAAAGCAAGCCTTCAAAGTTCTAGAATTCTAGACCTAGCTCAATCACCAATACAGCAAAATGGTAGAATAAACATACCTTTCATCGTACTTATGATGTGTTCCAACAAAATAAGGAAATCAAAGAAAGACAAGGGCAGGAAAGAGTGAATCCATCTCAGAAGAGCAATGAAGGGAAAGCCCAGGAGGAAGGTTTACCTTTCATCACTCTTAGTTGCACGCCTTTCCTCAGGTTCAAATGTCTTTATGTTGTGCATCTATCACTTTCACAACTGTTTCTTTTGAAATAGAGTCTTGCTCAGTCACCCAGGCTGGAGTGCAGTGATGCAATCTCTGCTCACTGCAACCTCCACCTCCCGCATTCAAGTGATTCTCATCCCTCAGCCACCTGAGTGGCTGGTATTATATGTACCACCATGTCTGGCTAATTTTTGTGTTTTCAGTAGAGGCGAAGTTTTGCCATGTTGGCCAGGGTGGTCTCGAACTCCTGATCTCAAGTGATCCTCCCACCTCAACCTCCCAAAGTGCTGGAATTACAGGCGTGAGCCACTGCACCCAGACTAACAACTATTTTTGTTTAAATAACTCTTCACTTTTTACCTCTCAGATCGTCAAAATTCTGGACACTGTAACTTCTCCCCTCACATGACTCAAAGTGTTGGAAAAATACATAAGCTTAATTCCTTACTAATTTTCACATCAAACCTCTTTCTTTTCATATTATCAGAAATATTTAGATTTAATTATTTATAACTGGTTTCACTGTTATCAATAGTTACATAAAATGCCTCTTCACATAAAAATGCCTCTTTATTACAGAAGCTGTCTTCATTTTAATTTATTTTTAATTTATTTTATTTGAATTTAGTTTTCTTTTGGCTGAATCTTTTCAGCCATATTACCCTTTTCAGAAAAAGTTCCTGGGCAGTATACTTTCCAAAATGTCTTTCTGTGACTTGTACACACTGATAATACACAAATGGGCATAATTTCTAGGGTTACACATTTACTCCACAAACTCTAAGACAATGCTCAATTGGCTTCTATTATTTAATTAAAAGAGGGTATGTATCCTTGGCTGTTTAGTAGAATCCTGTTTAGCAAATGCACACACCAGGAAGTAAACATGATCCCCAGTACTGAATTCCATGAGCTACACATTCTATCTGAGCACTACTCTTGTTTTCTCTTCTTTAAAAACATATGGTTGCTTTATTTATTTAGCAAGTGGATAACATTAAACATGAAAGCTTTCCATTTGTGGCACTGAATGATGGCCTACACAGAGGATCCTTCAAAAGCTGCAATCAAGTACCCACCCATCTAACTTTTCAGCAGTACAAACCCAATTGAGATCTTCTGGTTCATTTGCTTGAAATTTCTTTTTTATTCCATCCTTAGAGTTTGTGTAGATCATTTTACTTTTCAGAGGTGGTAGTTCTGGTGCCCACAAAAACAAACAAACAAACAAACAATATTCTTCTGAATTTCTTTGTTTCAAAGCTTGCATCATATAAAGCATAGCAGCAATCATTTTCAGGAAGCATTCCCACGAAGTGCTTGAAAGGACCAGTTATGGTTACACCAGTATCTCCAGCCGAGATCTCTTTGCCCTCTTCTACAATGATGCACTTTTTGTCTGCACTGAGACAAAAAATGACAGTCTTCTTTCTTTTCTTGATTTCTTCTGGTGTGGAGCATTTATGAACTTTCATGTCATGAAAAATGTGACATACTTCATCAGCCACTTGCGCTCCTGAGTCCATCTTTGCTGCTGCGGTCACAGGGACACAGGGGAGGCCGCCGGCGGGCACAAGTCTGTGGAGTGTTCTTTTCACAGCTGCAGACCAACAGACCGCACTGCTCTTAACTAGAAACGTCTGAACACTGAGTATTAAACAATAAAGCCTAAACCCTGGCCACATCCCGACTCTAATCCTAGACCAAACAAAACACTAAAACTCACCTTAATCTTCAGCCCCTTGCCCTAACCTCAGTGTTAACCTAAACCTTAATCCTGATGCTACAATTTTAAAGCATGAGCATTTGGTCTATGCATAAAGTGGTTTATCCAAGGCAGTGAGTAAAGAAGGCATCTCCTTCCACTTCCCTTTGCTCACTCTGCCCCAGCCCACAGCCCCTGGCCAGTCCCCTCATTTTCTTCTGGTCTTTACTCACACACCACCTTCTGCAAAGAGTTTAAGCCAATTGTGCAGTTAGAGAGAACAGTCCCCACAAGAGACCACCCTCGCTTCTGACACCAAACGCAATTTAGGGTGCACAACCACCTAAAACCACCCTCAGGTTACATAACTTGCTGGCAGGGCTCACAGAACTCACAGAAAGCTGTTCTATTCATAGTTGTGTTTTATTACAGGGAAGCCATACAGATTAAAATCTGCCAAGGGGAGGGATGAGATCAGCCAAGGCAGAGTCCAGGAGAGTCTGTCTAAATATAACACTTCCATTTGTTCTCTGTGACATCATGGGCACCGCTTATCACCAGTGGGCATAAAATCCACTTTACCTATTTGTGTATTGCCTCTTTCTCCCATAGGAATGTGAGCTTTATGACGGCAGGGAATTTGGTCAGCTTTACTCACTGCTGTGTTACTTCTAGAACTGCACCATCCAATACTGTAGCTACTAGCCACGTGTGGGTAGTGAGCACTTGAAAAATGGCTGTCCCACCTCAAGATACACCATAAGTGTAAAATATACACGGAATTTTAAGGGCTTAGTATTACAAGAAAAAAGTAAAATAACTCACTGATAATTTATTATACTGGTTATATGTTAAAATATTTGGTAGATATTGGGTTATATAAAATATATTATTAAAATGTATTTCTCTCTTTTATAAACTTAAATTGTAATCTGCAATGTGTGTGTGTGTGTGTGTGTGTGTGTGTGTGTGTCTGTGTGTATCAGGCAGCACTGATCTAAAAGAAATGTCAGTAAACTTTTTCTGTAAAAGATCAAGTAGTAAATATCTTAGGCTTTGGGGCTGTATGGCCTCTACTCAACTCTGTTGTTGTAACACAAAAGCAGCCATAGAAAAGACTTAAACAGATAGGTGTTGCTGTGTTCCAATAAAACTTTATTTACAAAAGCAGTCCCACAATTTATCTTATGGTCCACAGTTCAGCCCCAATCTAGAACATTGATCCATAGTCAATATTCAAAAAATACTTGTTGAGCAAATGGCAAGAGAGAAGGCTAATATAGCTGCAGCACATAAGCCAGGAGGAGAATGGTAAGATACTTCTGAAGTTAATCAGTGGCCAGAGTGTGTAGCATCTGTTACCCACGGATTTCATTTTAAGCCACTGGAGGAAGTTAAGGAGGATAGTGGTAAAATCTAATGTAACTTCTATCAAAGTTCACTGTGATAGATGCTACAGTTTGGCACTCAGACATGCTGCTCTCCCACCCCTTTCAGAACTCATCCTGAAGGTTGGCGGCCAAAAGCTCTCAGGTGAGTCCCTCTCCAAGGGTTGCTCATGGTTGAAGAGCACTGCCTTGTTCAAAGTAGCACTCCTGGTCGGGCATGGTGGCTCACGCCTGTAATCCCAGCACTTTGGGAGGCCAAGGTGGGTGGATCACCTGAGGTCAAAAGTTGGAGACCAGCCTGGCCAATATGGAGAAACCCCATCTCTACTAAATATACAAAAAATTAGCCGGGCATGGTGGTGTGCACCTGTAGTTCCAGCTACATGGGAGGCTGAGGCAGGAGAATTGATTGAACCCGGGAGGCGGAGGTTGCATTGAATGGAGATTACACCACTGCACTCCAACCTGGGTGACAGAGCAAGACTCCGTCTCAAGAAAAAAACAAAAACAAACAAACACAAAAAAAGTAGCACTCCTTTCTCGAAATTAACCCACATTCAATGACTCACTAATGTATGGCATAAAAGTCTGACCTTCTTGCACCCTGTGCAGACAGTTCCAAAGCACTGCTCCAGCTCCAGAGCTCCCTCTGGGATTGCGAGCAGTGACCTTGGTTGTGGCTGCATGGCATTTCCACAGTCCACCTCACTCCCCACGGGAGTTCATCTGCTTCCATCCCTCTTTCACAGATGTTGATGTCATGAGCACTCCCCAAAAACCTGCCTGCATGCAAATCTGCATCTCAGAGTCAGAATCCAGAGAACCTGACCTGCAACAGCTTATACCAGCAGTGGTCCAAGAAAGCAATGCTGATTGTAGGTAAAGTACAAGTAGCCCCAGCAAAATGAGTAGTGCAATTGTCAAAGCTGTCGCGCATGGTGAACTAGGATGGCATATGGAGGGAAGGAATGCCCTGGTGGGTGGAATGTACCAGGCCTGTGTGAACTATCAAGTAGTCATCATAAAGACAATGGAATTGGATGGCCATTGCCTGGGAGCTACTGAAGCATTGGAGAAAGTGTCAGGTGTGAAAGCCAGAGGGCCTCCTAGGCAGCATATCGAGAGACTCAAATACTGCATCCAGGGAGCAGAAAAGGCTGGGTGGTCAGGGTAAACAAGGAGACCTGTATGCAGGCCATTGCAACAGCCTAGGCAAGGAATGTAACTGGCTTGGCCCCAATGCTAACAGCAGCACTGGGGAAAAGTGGTCGGATCCTGGCTACATTTTGAAGATGAAGCCAACATAATTTGCTATGGCATTTGTATTGGTTTCCATTGCTGTTGTAACACATGATGCAAAGTTACTGGTTTAAAACAACATAAATTTATTCCTTTACCATTTTGGAGGTAGGAAATCTGAAAATAGTCTTATGGGGCTAAGAGCGAGCAGCAGGACTAGTTCCTTCTCGAGGCTCTGAGGGGAGAATTCCCCCAACTCTTCTAGCTTCTAGAGGCCACCTGCATTCCTTAGCATGTGCCCACTTTCTCCATTTTCAAAGTACATCTCTCCAACCCTGCTTCGATCCTCACATCTCCTTTTTCTGACTATCATGCTTCTGCCTCCCTGTGGTACAATTGGTCTGCCTGGATAATCCATCCCTATCTCAAAATCCTTCATTTAACCATATCTGCAAAGTCCCTTTTGCTGTGTAAGATAACAAACATATTCACAGGTTCCAGGGTTTGGATGTAGACAGCTTTGGGGAGACATTATTTAGCCCATACATGGTTGGAGATGGGGGTGCAAGAAAGGGAGGAGCCAAGAATGACCTGAATGCTTCGGGGTCTGAGCGATTGGGGAATGCGTGGCCACTAACCTAGATGGGGGAGACACAGGGCTCAGCGATTCAGTCCATTCTTCTTTGGAAGCCAAGTCCTGCCACTTCCCCCCAAAGGCTTTCCTGTGTTAAATGATAATTTTCAGAAAAAGGTAAAATCATGACTCTCATACAGATGTAAAAATTAGCACATGTTGAAGAATTTACTTCACTTATATGATCTAAGAAAAGCAGGCAGGTGTTACAATCAGTTTAAAGGAAAGCTCAAAACAGCACAAATTTATATGGAGTAAAGGAATGTTAAGATAAATTGCAAATGAGGTCAAAACTGAGTTTTCCACAGTGAGGAGAAAGTCATTTAAAATCACTACCAGACAGCACAGCATTTATATACCAGTTATAACTTACAAAGAGTTTCAAAATAGCTCAGACAATGTACAGACCTAGAATCTTATAACGCAGGAAGGTGTGCTACAGATGGTGCATTGTTTTCTATTGAAATACAAAGATTTTTTCCTACACTTGATTTTTCTGACAGAAGTACTCCATGTTTAAGTCCTGTCAAGGGCAGATTGAGTTTCTGGAAGGCAAGGAACAAGAAGGAGGGTTTGATGTCTCCAGGCAAGATCTAACAAAAGACTGGCAGAAAAATAACAACAACAACAACAACACATATTAACATGAACATTTGGTATTGTATTCATTACAATACTTTTTAACTAGTCTTTATTTATAGAGAAGGTGTTATGGACTCATAGTTTGTGACCACCCAAAACTCATATGTTGAAACCCGAATGCCACCCTCCCCCCAGCCCCTCCAAGTAATGGTATTAGGAGGTAGAGCCCTTGGGAACTAATTAGGTTTAGATGAGGTCATGAAGGGTGGGGCCCCATGATGGGATTAGTGTCCTCATAAGAAGAAGAAGAGAGACCACAGCTCACTGTCTGCATGCACATAACGATGAGGTTCTGTGAGCCCACAGTGAGATGGTGGTCACTGTTACCAGGAACTGAATCTGTCAGCACCTTGATCTTGCACTTCCCAGCCTCTAGAACTGTGAGAACTAAATGTCTGCTGTTTTAGCCACCCAGTCTATGGGATTTTGTTATGACAACTCTAGCAGACTAATGCAGAAGCTATTAATCTGTTTTTGGTCCAATCAACGTATAATCAGCCACTTGGTGACATTTAACATTCTACTTAAGTGCAATTAAACCAGACTAAATGTAAACCAGCATAACTTATCTACCCTTCTGGCCATTATCACTTTGAAAACAAAAAAAGCATTCCTTTTGTTCAGCCATTCTACAGCATACACCAGCCCTTCGTTGTCTGTGGCTAAATTGGAAGTACAATGATTTATATAAATAAGGTAGGGAACAAAAAATAATTTTCCCTCTACCCTTCTTTTCTTTTTTCTTTTCTTTTCTTTCTTTTTTTTTTTTTTTTTTTTTTGAGATGGAGTCTTGCTCTGTAGCCCAGGCTGGAGTGAGTGAAGGGGGGTGATCTTGGCTCACTGCAACCTCCACCTCCCACGTTCAAACAATTCTCCTGCCTCAACCTCCTGAGTAGCTGGGATTACAGGCTCCCGCCACCACACCTGGCTAATTTTGTATTTTAGTAGAGACAGGGTTTTGCCATGTTGGTCAGGCTGGTCTCAAACTCTTGACCTCAGGTGATCCACCTGCCTCAGCCTCCCAAAGTGCTGGGATTACAGTCATGAGTTACCGTGCCTGACCCCCTCTAACCTTCCTAGTTGGTGTGGGACCCTCTGTAACAACAGACAGATTAACAAGAGAAAAACAAAGAGAAATGTATTAACATGTATATTTTATATATATATGGAAAATACTCAGGGAAAGATTAATTCTCAAACAAGTGGCTTAGAATTTCAATTATGTAGCATCTTCAACAAGGAACAATACATTCTTAGAGAAGTGTCAAGACAGAAGAAAAAGAGCTTGAGTCTCCAGGTGGAGAAAATTGTGGGAAAGCAAACATATGGGAAATTTGTGGTAGATAAGGGCTAGTCAGTGAAGTCTGTTATGTCTACTCCTCTGGTGCCACCTTCAGGCTGATGAGGGCCTAAAGTTGTCGTCGGTCTTTGTTCTTCCTGACAGAGGAGGAAGAACTCCTTTGTAAAGTTATATCCTGTTTTTAGGCAAATGGGGAGGGCAAAGAACTTTTCTTGTGTCTGCCTTTTCTCAATTACCTTCAGTTTAAAACAATCCTTATGCCAGTGTAGCATATTTTAGGGTGGAGTATTCTGCTACCCTTTAGTAGTACATTTGGCAGTGCAGTCTCCTATATGGTCTCTTTCCCTCCATCTCTTCTAATCCAGTTAACATGCATGAGAGAGAGAAAGAGACAATAAGCAAACCCTCTGCTATTCAGCAACTTTGGCAGGGCAGGAAGATAAAATCCAGTACCAGATAGAAAATCTTTGCCAGTCTCCCGTACTCTTGTTGGCAAAAGGAAAGTGTGTTGGGAGAAAACACTTTCTCTTTACCTATTTATGTTCAGAGTCTACAGATTAACCAACCACAGACAGATTAAGGGAAAAAAGATGAAGTTTATTTATTCAAAGGAGTCTTCAGATAAATATGGCTGTCTAAACAGCCCAAAATAGGAGTTTATATACCCACTTAACAAGGAGAAAGGGAGGTGGAGAGAGGACTTCCATGGAAGAACAAATGGAAGGTAAGAAGTTTCAGATAACATTTGTTTAAGCAATTACTCATTATGGTGACAATGATTAGTGCCTTCTCTGGCTGTAAACTTCCTAGAGAGGGGATTTATGGCAGCAGTGTTTAGGAGGTCCTGCTTAAGTCAGCAAAGTTTAGGAACTTTTTGTTTATTTGTTTCTGCAGCTGCTGTTTGTTCAGATGTTTTTAGCTTAAAATAATCTTTATGCCACTGAAGTGCATTTCGGATCCCTGCAGGTGCAGAATAATTCTTCATGTAACGTGACTTTTCAGGGTCTCTTCCTGTCTCAGAGATTTTGGTCTAAGCTCCAGAAGTAAGAAAGATGCATTCAAGTGCCACACACTCTGAAATGAAGTGGCAATTGCAGAAAAATGGTGACTGAATTGGTTCTCACTTTTTAGTTCACCACCTGCCACCAGGCTATATTTGGGGAAGCTGGCATGGGCCCAGAGGCAGCCTGAGGTGGCTGATGGTCCATGATACCATCTCCAGAAGCCCTGCCCTAGCTCAGGTCATCACTTCTTATGTCTCACTATGACATCAATACCCCAACTCTTCCTCAAGCATCTACTCTTTGTGTGTTCCCCCCAACACCCCCACCACCAAGTCGCAAAGCAGCAAAAGAGGTCTGTCTAAAATGCAGTCTGTTTATACTATTAACCTGTTTAAACCACTCCAAGACTTCCTACTACTCTGGGATAAGATCGAAGTATTTGCCGAAGCTCACAGAGCTCTGTGTGATGCACCTACCCCACCGGTCCACCTCCATCCCCTACTGAGACTGATAGCACTCTCTCCTTCCCTCCCTTTCCTGTCCCCAGAATGCACAATGTTCTCTCTCACTTCAGGGTCTTAGCACCTGCTGTTTCCTCTGCTGGGCTGCTGGGGACATCTTAGCCTCCTCTCCTATCTCACCTATCTGTAACATTTACAGACAGAGGCAAGAGAATAAATGGATCCCTGGCCTCATCCCTCTTTTGCTCTCGTCCCTGGTTCTGTTCCGCACCATGAAGTGCATATATGTGAACATCCCAGACTGCAGATCCAAGGAACGTCCATAAACTCCCCTCTCTTTGGCCACCCTCCCAGGCCTAAAGGTGTATGGTTTAGCATAATAGTCTGCCCTCAGTGGATGAACCTAGAAAAGAGGACCACACAGGCCCTGGAAGTGAGGTGGAATGTTTGAATTGAGAATACTTGGTCCCAGGTACGTTGAGATGGAGAGAGATGTCTTAAAAGGATTTGCTCATGGGCTGCCTGGAGGGCCAATAGGAGCCCAACTGATTTGCATAGATGTTCTCCTAGGACCAGGGGTTGAATGGGAGTTGTCAGGAGAAGGCTGGAAAGTACATCACCTGTGTCAGTAACTGCAGGGGGTATGGGGCATGGACATCCCCAAAGAACCTTCAAAACACCCATGATAGAAAGAGCCACCTGCTGACCAGGCACGGTGGCTCATGCCTGTAATCCCAGCACTTTGGGAGGCCGAGGCAGGTGGATCACAAGGTCAGGAGATCAAGACCATCCTGACTAACATGGTGAAACCCCGTCTCTACTAAAAATATAAAAAATTAACTGGGCATGGTGGCGGTCGCCTGTAGTCCCTGCTACTCGGGAGACTGAGGCAGGAGAATGCTGTGAACCCGGGAGGCAAAGCGTGCAGTCAGCCAAGATTGCACCACTGCACTCCAGCCTGGGCGACAGAGCAAGACTCCACCTCAAAAAATAATAATAATAATAAAAAGAGCCACCTGCCAACTCCAGGAGCAATGTGTTAGGGAAGTCCCAGGCATTCAATCTCTTTCCTGCCCTTTACCTGTCTCCCTGCCCCATCCCTTGAGTTTTGACCTGGAGAGGTCAAAAAAGCTGGAGTACAAGCTGGGCAGGCTGGGGAGATGGACAAGGTGGGTACATGGAAGGTACCCTGGCTCAACTTGGAAACCTGGTGAGGAAAGGAAGTGTAGCTGGCTTCCTCACTATTTCTTCCCTTACTCCTCATTCCTCTTTACCTACTCATGATGCCACTCCTGACTCATGTAGAGTTGGGTAAGGAGAAAGAGGAGAGATAGAGTGGCAGAAAAGTGTTGCTGATGCCCTCTGGGTGGGTCAGATGTCCAAATGCTGGCTCTTTCTCTTGTGGGGTGCTCTGGTGGGTGCACTGTAGACACCATCCCACAGGTGCACCATTCCCTGATAAGAACAACACAACCTCCAGCCAATTGCTTATGATGGCTTCCCCACCCACACAGGTCCTTGCCCTGC
Organism: Rhinopithecus bieti; assembly: GCF_001698545.2. Lineage (NCBI taxonomy): Eukaryota > Metazoa > Chordata > Mammalia > Primates > Cercopithecidae > Rhinopithecus > Rhinopithecus bieti. Next base: position 229,973 of record NW_016814090.1, read on the forward strand.
CAGCATCCTCTCGAGTGGGTTCACAGGAAATCTTGGCAGTTCTCTTCACTCTTGCACCCCAGTCAGCTCGAGCGACTCAGGCCAAGCTCTGCCAATGGCTCTCTTGAAGACCCCTATCAGACTTGAGGGGAGGGGAAGAATAACCCTTTCCTTTAAGAAATCCTCTGTCTATCTTCACCCTTAGTCCCATGCTTCTCTTTGTGTGGTCTTAATAGCTATTATCCCATTGGAGAATCACAATGACTCTGAGGAAAGGGAGGGTATTTGTATATGCAACATATTGGAGATAACGTCAAAAAGGACAAGGGCCTGGAGCCTGGGAACCTTGTCACAGCCTCAAGTTTAGGTTAGCCAGCAAATTAGTTTACTTTGATGGCAATCCATTTTCCCACCCAGGCAGTAAATTCCATAATAGCACAGACTGTCTGTCCTGTTTACCATATATCCCCAGCTCTTAGCAAAGAGCCCAGCATAGAGTGGGCACTCATAAATATTAATTAATGAATTATCTCTATCTATTGCAGCATAACAAACCACTCTAAAACTTAAATGGCTTAAAATAATGAAAATCATTTCTTTTGCTTACAGTTGGACAAACAGGAACAACTCATTTCTGCTCAATGTGGTATCAGCTGGGACAATTCATCTTGAGACTGGAATATCTGCTTCCAAGAATATCCACAAGTTGATGCTGGCTGTTGGCTGGGAGCTCAGCCAATGCTGTGGCCTGGGGGCCTTGGTTCCCTTCCACATAATCTCTCCACAGGACACTTAGGCTTCCTCATAGCATGGTGGCTGGGTTCCAATGTCATCAGAGATGGAGGCTGTATTGACTTCTATGACCCAGCCTCAGAAGTCACAAAGTGTCCTGCCACTGAAGTGATAAGTCAGCCTGGATTCAAGGGGATGGCACAAAGACCTCTTTCTCTCAATTAAAAGAGTATCAAAGTCACATTATGCGCATAACATATGAGGTAGGAGATATTGCAGTGACCATCTTCGGAAAATTCATCTAATCTGTCCCATGGATAGGCAAACACGATCACTTCCTGGTGGACCCAGTATTTGAACTCAAGTTCTGCTCAGTACATTTTGTTCTAGGAGGAGGGGATATATGTCACACATTCTAGAAGGACTTCTCTCTAACCTGGAAAATATAAAGCCTTGGAGTTTGGAGAGTTAATTGACAGTTATGAAGATAATTCACTTATTTGTGCTAACTGCCTCTTCAACTAAAATGTAGGCTTCCTAAGAAAGTTTTGTTATGTTATATAATTTTATACATATTTTATATTAATATATTAGATTTTCTATTAGGTATGTACATATACAATAGTCTCCAGTGCTCAGCCCAGAGTCTAACACATAGCAGCTGTACAAAGAGTACAAAGAAATCTTGTAGAATAAATTAAATACCTGCTTAGTCCCGCTAGATGAAGTATGGCTTGATGAGGTGCTGCCACCTTCTGGGAACTGAGGTATTGCTAGCCATTTCAACGGCACCATGTCTTTGCAACTAACTATGCACTCCTTGCCCCAAGCCACTCTCAGTTTACAAGGCACTCTCCCAGTGGCTGATTTTTTATGTATGTAAGTATTTATTTATTTAATTTGAAACAGGGTCTCGCTCTGTTGCCCAGGGTGCAGTGCAGTAGTGCAATCTCAGCTCACTGCAGCCTTGACCTCCCGGGCTCAAGCTATCCTCACGCTTCAGCCTCCAGAGTAGCTGGGACCACAGGCATGTGACACCAGGCCCAGCTAATTTTATTTATTTTGTAGAAATGGGGGTCTCGCTTTGTTGCCCAGGCTGGTCTCGAACTCCTGGGCTCAAGTGATCTTCAGTCTCCCAAAGCGCTGTGATTACGTGGGTGAGCCACCTTGCCCGGATCCCTAATGGCAGATTGATTTTTTTCTTTTTAACAGGAATTCCAACCCCTGTGTTGATTCCTATTTGACCAATGAGAGCTCTGAGGACCAGAGCTGCTGAACAGAAGCCTCCCTCCTGGTATCTCTACGGCCTCACCCAGCTCTCCTCAGCCCCCGCCGCCTGGCTGTGCCTCCTCACTGTCACTGTTCTGCCAAAGTGCTCAGGGGAGGCCTTGCTGAACCAGCAGCCCATCCTGCCTGCTTATCTTATCACAATTCTGTGTAGCCCCAGACAGTGGTGCTGTCCTCCCCACTCAAATATGGTCTTCCCTTAACCTCCTCCATGATCAACTCTTCTCCAGGTTTTCTCTCTCCCTCTCTGGCTGCTGCTTCTCTCAAGTCCGCCTTCTCCCACATCTGACTCTAAGCCCACTTCTCTTCACAGACCCCTGCGAATGCTGCTCCCGTCACAGCCTCAATCCCCATCTGCACACAAACACCTGCCAGCCCAGTCTTCTCTCTTGAGCTCCACATCTGATTGCCTGGTCCCCAGAAAGCTAGCTCTGACTGGGACAGCCCGACATTTAATGTGTACCTTGTCTAAAGTCAGCCTGTGGTTTCCCCACACCCCCAACCACCCTGCCCCTTCTCCCACTCCCACTGCCCCCACTTATGCGTCCCCCCACTCACTTATCCAGACAACCAGGTATCAGCCCAGAGTTTTCCCTTCCTCACCTCCCGGGTCACTAAATGGTTTTCAGAAGTAACATCAAACAGTACACCAAGCAGTTTGGCATATTTTAGCTCTTTTAGGTTCTGTCGACTCTGACTCCTGGGCAGCCCTCAGATAGTCCCTCCTCTCCCTCATCTGCCACCATCAGATCCTCATCACATGGAACCTGGACTGCTGGGACAGATTCCGTGCCCTGTCTCCTCCCCTGTGGCCTGACTCTAACCGACTCTACACTCCAACTTGCCCCTGATTAAAACCCTTCAGGATGGGACCCAAACTCCATGCCTGCCATTCAGTTTTCACAACTTGGCTCCATGCTGTCCAAGACCATGCTCCACCTCTGCCCACATATCCTGCCTTCAAGGCACACTGCACATGTCACACCATCCAAGCCTCTGTGCCTTTGCCCACTCTCTTCCCTTTGCCCAGAACCTCCTTCCCTCATCTTCTCATGTCCAAAGTGTCTCATCCCCACTGTACAGACAAAGAAACAAATTCATTTTATTATTTTTATTTTTTTGAGACAGAGTCTTGCTCTTTCACCCAGGCTGGAGTGCATTGGTATGATCTCAGCTCACTGAAACCTCCACCTCCCCGGCTCAAGCAATTCTCCTGCCTTAGCCTCCCAAGTAGCTGGGATTACAGGTGCCTGCCACCATGCCCAGCTAATTTTTGTATTTTTCGTAGAGATGGGGTTTCACCATGTTGACCAGGCTAGTCTCAAACTCCTGACCTCAGGTGATCCGCCCGCCTCTGCCTCTCAAAGTGCTGGGATTATAGGCATGAGCCACTGCACCTGGCCAGAAACACCTGGCCAGAAACAGGCTCAGAGAGCTGACACAGTTGCCCAAGGTTGTACAGTTTGGGAAGTAGTGGAGCTGGGGTCCCAAAGGAAGACTGCCTGAAACCAGCTCTTTTCAGTGCTCTGCAGGGTCCAGACTTTATTCCAAGCCTTGGCTTCCCCATGTGTAAAAGGGGGAAATAAAAAAACAAAGGGGTCTTCCTGTTCCCACTTTGCCTGATCAGGATTTCTTCATTCTGAGATGCTCTGAAGTTCCCTGGTGACCTGGGGGCACCGAGCACAGCTGCCTAAGGCCCCTAGCCAGCCACTGAGTGGACAGTGCTCAGGTCAGACCCTCCTCAGGGACCGCCTGCGTGACCTGTGAGTGCTTTCCACTAAGAACACTATGACCAGTGGGCGGCGTGGCCTTCTGCCTGCCCTCAAGTTCTCCAGTTTCCAGTCTGTGTTCCTTATCTATTGCTGTGTAGCAAAATATCACAAAATTATCAGTTTAAAAGGATGCTTCCACTCCCAGTTCTGAAGCTCAGCGGTCCTATAGACATGGCTGGGTTCTCTGCTCAAGGTTTCCAAGGCTGAACCTGGGCTGAGTTCTCATCTGGAAACTGAAGAGAAGTCTTCCAGGCTCATTCATGTTGGGGAAAGGATTCAATTCCCCGAGTTTCCAGGACTGAGGTTCCTGCTTTCTTGAGGCTGTTAGCCTTTCCTGGCTCCTTGCAGCCACCCACAGTCCTTCTCATGTGATCCCTACAAGTTCAAGTCAGCAAGGGTGCAGCAAATTCCCCTCATGCTTCAAATCTCTCTTCGCATTTCTCTTCTGCCATCAGCTTGGGAAAACTTTTGAGGGGCCATCTTTAGAAGTCTGACTAGACCCTCATTCATCAGGCATTTGCTATCTGCTCCACACCTAACCTGTACTCAGCAGTGCTGGGGGGCAGAAATGAACAAAATTTGATTGCATGGCCTCTGGGACTCCTGTCTCAATACCCCTCTATTCATCCTGTGCTTAACCAGATTTTCCACCTACCTGTCCATACTTAGGCCATACCTGTTACCTAAATGCTGTTCGCCACTGTATTCATTGGCCAAAGCTGCTGTAACAAAATACCACAGACTGGATGGCTTTTAAACAGACATTTCTGTTCTCACAGTTCTGGAGGCTGAAAGTCCAAGATCAAGGTGTCAGCAGGGTTGGTTTCTGGTGAGGTCTCTCTCCCTGGCCTGCAGACAGCAGCCTTCTCACTGTGTTCCCACATTGCCCTCACTTTGTGCATGTACATCCCTGGTGTTTCTTCCTCTTCTTATAAGGACACCGATAGGGCAACAGTCACACTTTTATGACTTCATTTAACCTTAATTACCTCTTTAAAGGGTCTATCTCCAAATAAAGTCACATTTCAAGGTAGTGGGGCTTCCACATATGAATTGGGGGAGGGGAAAAGAATTTAGTCCACAATACCTACCATCTCCACCCATCAAGTATCTCATCTGGGGGGCTCAGTTCACAGGCTGCCTCTTGCATAGATGGAGTTTGTGTCTCACTGGGCTCCCCAACACCCAGTTGGTACTTCTGTTCCCACCATGTCAGTTTCCCACTAGACTGGGAGGTTCTAGGGAAGGCTCCACAGCTGACAAGCTGGTGTGTCCTGGGAATCCTCCAGCAGAGGCCTGCTCCCAGTAGGGCATCAATAAGTGTTGGGGAGGAACAGAAGAGCAGGGGATGCTAACAAGGTCAAGCAACAGGGCCTCCAGCTCCAGGAGAACTGACGAAGGCTGCCAACCACACATCTTCCTCGCGAAAAGTGTTCTGGGTCCCCAAGACTGTGCGCTGCATGGCTGATGACAGTTCTGCAAGCCCAAGGACTAGGGGGCAGCCATCTCTCAGCCTTCTGCAGCCCCACCCAGACAGAGTTGGACCAGGTCCTTAGAGAGACTTAGGCCTGTCTCATCCCCCATTACATCCCTCCTCACAACGTATCCCTGGGTGCTATAGAAGTATACGTGCCATCCTGATCAAGGGCTCAGGAAACCTGAGTTCTAGTCCTTGATGTGCCTCTCGCTTATTGTGTCACTTTAACATTTCAACGTAACTTCTCTGAGCCTTTGTTTCCTCACCTGTAAAATGGGCACACAAATAATTTTCTCATAGGGCTTCTGTGAGGATTGCATGAGGTCAAGCATATACAAAAGGAGCTCAGAACACTGGCTCAGAACACTAGAACTGGATATTAAAGGAGTGGGGGATTTGAACATTCGCAGTTCTGGAAAAGGTGTTCTAAGCCAAGGAAAGTGAACTAAATGTTAGTACTTTTACCTTCCCTGTGGCTGTTAACCATAAATAAATCCCTTTCCTTTGCTGGGCCTTAGGTTTTTCAATTGGAAAATAGGAATTTGGATTCAATCTTTCCCTGTCACTGAGATTTTTGACCTGGAGAGGACTTTGACTGTTAACTTATACATTTCACAGATGGGGAAAATGAAGAGGGGTTGTCAGGGCAGTAGTGGGGCTACGAGTGAGGACTTCTGACTTCCAGGCCAGCGCTTGCCCCAGCACCTTTCAGCCTCTCCCAGTGTGCAGAGCCAGCCAGACCTGATACAAGCTGACTACCTGCCTTAAACACCTTACTGGGATTAATCCTCTACATCTGTGCTATCCAATATAGTCGCCACTCACCATATGTGGCTACTGAGCACTTGAATTATAACAAGGGTAACAAAATGCAACATGCACAAATGGCTTCTTTAGTTTTATTTAATTCACTCAAATTTTAAAACTGATATTTAAGTTACTAGAAAATTTTAAGTGTGCTTGAACAACTTGAGAATCTACTTTTCAGCAATACAATACATTTTATTAAACATAGATCACGTGGTTTTTCTCATTGTTGTTATTGTTGTTTGAGACAGGGTCTCACTGTCACCCAGACTGGAGTACAGTGGTGCCATCTCGGCTCACTACAGCCTTGACCTCCCAGGCTCAAGTGATCCTCCCACCTCAGCCTCCCAAGGAGCTGGGATTACAAGTGTGTGCCACCACTCCTGGCTAATTTTTGTAGAGACAGAGTTTTGCCACATTGTCCAGGCTCGTCTCAAACTCTGTGCTCAAGAGATCCACCAACCTAGGCCTCACAAAGTGCTGGGATTACAAGCATGTACCACCATGCCTGGCCAGATAAAGTGTTTCTGATGAAAATTTAGTTTCTGAATTAAGATATACTACTATAAATGTAAAATATACACTGGATTTCAAAGATAATTCAAAATATCTTATTAATAATTTTATATTAATTTATGTGCAAATGATAATTTGGAAATCTAGGTCAAATAAAATATTAAAATTCATTTCATCTCTTTTATTTACTTTTTTAAATGTGGTGACTAGAAAATTTTAAATGACTTATATGGCTCTCTCTCACACTATTTGGCTTATGTTATTTAGACAAATTGCATTATTTTTCTACCCAATAGCACTGGCCCAAATCTTCAAAGCAACTCCATGACATGGGTCTGTTATTATCACCCTCATCTCACAGACAGGGGACCCTAACGTAGCATATGCTGCCCATGCCCCATACTACCTTGCCCCACTTGGGGTCACCTGTAACTTCCATAGATAGTTCCTATAAGAGTTTCCTACTTCAAATACTTGCATCTTCTCTCTGCTTGAGGAGCAAGCAAGAAGTACAGGGGAAGAGAAAAAAGATAGCACTTCCTGAAACAGCACCCAGTTAATGGGAGGTGAGGGTTGGTAGAAAATACCCGACTGTCTTAGTCCATTTTCTGTTGCTTATAACAGAATAACTGAAACTGGGTCATTTATGGAGAAAAGAAATTCATTTCTGGCCGGGCACAGTAGCTCACGCCTTTGGGAGGCCAAGATGGGAGGATCACAAGGTCAGGAGACCGAAACCATCCTGGCTAACACAGTGAAACCCCATCTCTACTGAAAATACAAAAAATTAGCCAGGCGTGGTGGCGAGTGCCTGTAGTCCCAGCTACTTGGGAGGCTGAGGCAGGAGAATGCTGTGAACCCAGGAGGCGGAGCTTGCAGTGAGCCAAGATTGCACCACTGCACTCCATCCAGCCTGAGCAATAGAGCGAGACTCTGTCTCAAACAAAAAAAAGAAGAAAAAAAAGAAAAAAAAATTCACTTCCTATAGTTATGGAAGCCGAGCAGTCAAAGGTTGAAGGATGGCATTTGGTGAGGACCTTCTTGCTGGTGGGGACTCTCTGCAGAATCCCAAGGCAGCTCAGGGCATCATATGGCCAGCGGGCTGAGAGTGCTTGCTTAGGTGTCTCTTGCCCTTCTCTTCTAATAAAGCCATCAGTCCCACTCCCATGATAACCCATTAATCCATTAATCCATTAATCTATTAATATAATCTATTAATCCATGAATGGCAGAACCCTTATGACCCAATCATCTCTTAAAGGCTGTCATGTTTCAATACTGCCACATTAGGGCTTAAATTTCAACTTGAATTTTAGAGAGGACAAATATTCAAACCATAGCACTCACTTTCCTCACCCCAAGTGAGGCATGCACTATCCCCCATCTCTCAGAGGGTCTCCAGTGAGATTAAACTCAGTTTCATGACGAAGTGGAATCTATCCCTAGGATACAAGAATGGTTCAACACACAAAAATCAATTAATATTATATGCCACTTTAACATAATAAACGATAAAATCACATGATCATCTCATTTGACTTAGAAAATGCATTTGACAGCCGAGCCTGGTGGCTCACCCCTGTAATCCCAGTACTTTGGGAGGGGGAGGCTGGTGGATCACTTGAAGCCAGGAGTTTGAGACCAGCCCGGCCAGCATGGTGAAACCCCATCTCTACTGAAAAAAATAGAAAACTTAGCCAGGCATGATGGAGTGCACCTGTAATCCCAGCTACTTGGGAGGCTGAGGCAGGAGAATTGCTTGAACCTGGGAGGTGGAGGCTCAGAGGCTGCAGTGAGCCAAGATCATGCCACTGCACTCCAGCCGGGGTGACAGAGCGAGACTCGATAAAAGAAAACAAGAAAAGAAAAGAGGAAGAAAAGAAAAGGCATTTGACAAAATTTGACTGCTTAAGCTGTCAATAAACTAGGAATAGAAGGAAGGTACATCCTAACTAGGAATAGAAGGAAGGAACATCAACATACTAATAGCTGTATATGAAAAGCCCACAACTAACTTCATACTCATAAGTGAAAAACTGAAAACTTTTCCTCTAAATTCAGTAACAAGGCAGGTACGCTCCCTCTCACCACTTCTATATTGAGTAAACATAGTACCGAAGTCCTAGCCAAAACAATTAGGCAAGAAAAAGAATAAAAGTTAATCAAATCAGAAAAGTAAAACTGTCCCTATTTGCAGATTCTTATATATAGAAAACTCTTAAAGACTCCATTTTAAAAACTGTTAGAACTAATGACAAAAACTCAGTAAAGTCGCGGGATACAAAATCAACATATGAAAATCAGTTGTGTTTCTATACTCTAATGATGAACTACCTGAAAAGGAAATTAGGAGATTAAGCCCCACTTGTTTACAGAGGCAACCCGCTTTCATCCCTTCCCTTACTCACTTCTCTACCCTCACTACATTCCTGGGATCCTCTCCCAGTTAAATCACTTGCACTCAAATGCTTGTCTCGGATTCCGCTCTTGGAGGAACCTAAATACAGACATTAAGGTACAGAGAGCTGAAAGACTCTCAGAGGTCAAATAAATACTAAGAGACAGACTGGCAATTTGATCTGAGGCCATCTGACACCAGCTCCCACTCTCTCAAACACCATGCTCTGTTTCCTCTCACACGGTAGCCATGATATTGCCATGGCAGGAGGGTGGAGACTCTCCCCTCAACTCTGCTGACCCCAGAGCAAAAAAATCCCTTCTCTAGCTTCAGATGATTCTCTCTGGTATCAAGAGGCTGAGCAGACCCCTCCCCTGCAGGCTTGGAATACAGCCAGCCTGGCTGCCCAAGCTGTCCCCCTGGCACCAATGCCTGCTTCCCAGCCAGCAGGAAGCCAGGACTGCCAGCCACTGCCAGCCACTGCCAGGGTAGCCAGGAGTTGCACAGCTATTAAGTGTCACGGGTAGGATTCAGCCTCAAGCAGTCTGGCTCCTATCATTCTTGAATCCCATCTCTCCTGAAACTTGAAGTGAGTCAACTGCCAGCTACTTATCAGCTCCTTCATGATTTATGTGTGAATTTCTGCCCAAACCCAACTTCAATGGACCCCACTTGGAGGGAGGGGCTGGTAGGAGACGATGCCTTGGACCCTAAGAACCAGTAGGCTCCGAAAGAGAGGACTGTGATAGCTGGAAGGGAACCACCCTTCCCTCACACACCCTCCACGAGCACCTCTCTGCCTGTTGACAAAGATCAGCTGTTCAACCTCAGTATATTTATTTATTTCCAGCCTCATTCCCAAAATGATTTGAGAGAGCTTGAAGAAATAGAGGCACAGCATCTCCACTGTTAAAGTAAGTTAAAACGGAGCTCAGACCTGAAGTATCCCTGAGCAGGCAAAACAAGTTAGGTCTCGTAAGGGACCTTAACCTTGCTTGATTTGCAGACATAATGCAAAACTGGAGCCCTTCCTGCCTGCCTGCCTTCCTTCCTTCCTTCCTTCCTTCTTTCCTTCCTTCCTTCCTTCCTTCCTTCTTTTCTTTTCTTTTTTTTGGAGACAGGATCTCACTTTGCCACCTAGCCTGGAATGCAGTGGCACAATCACGGCTCACTGCAGCCTCCACCTCTCTGGCTTAAGCGATTCTCCCACTTCAGCCTCCCAAGTAACTGGGACAACAAGTGCACGCCACCACACTCAGCTAATATTTTCTTTTACTTTTTGTAGAGACGAGGTCTTGCTATGTTGCCCAAGCTGGTCTCCAGCTCCTGGGCTCAAGTGATCCTCCCACCTCAGCCTCCCAAAGTGCTCAGATAACAGGTGTGAGTCACCATGCCAGCCCTTGAGCTATTTCTTGTAAATGCTTCTATTAAAGAAAAATAAAACTTAAGTGCAACTAATGAGAAGCAGCTAGCACAAATAATTATATAACCAGGGACTTTCCAATGGGATAGACCAAATAAGACAACTGTATAACTGTAACCAATCAAATATTATCTTTGCTTTATTTCTGTATCTGTCTTATAAAAACCTCCCGCTTGTGTTCCCTCAGTAGAACTCCCAAGCCACTTCTGGTTTGGGACTGCCTGGTTCAAAAATTGTTGTTTGCACACATAAACTCTTAAAAAATGTATTATGCCTCAGTTTACCTTCTTAATGCCACTAAAGATACTCCAGTAAATAATGCCTAGTTTACTACCTTGACAGCCTCATAATTAATACCATGATGATGTGATATCATTAGATCATTACACATACAGTGACTAGCTTGTCCTGGCTTTGTTAGAACTCTTCCAGTTTTAAAACTGAAAGTCCCTTGTCTTGCAAAACTCCTCAGAGACAGACAACAAAAAGTTGATCACCCTCATTACACAGAATTTGAACCATAAAATCTACTTGCTAGTTTAAAAATTTAGCTCTGAGTTTCCTAGCAGCCAAGGCAAAGAGAAACACCATATGTTATAAAAATTGTTTATTTTATTGACAATTCTCCTTCCAGAAAAAATTATTTTCTTATTTATTTTAACATCTATAACAGCACTATCCGGTAGAACTTTCTGCAATAATGGAAACATTCTGCACTATTCAATATAATAGTTTCAGGTCGGGCACGGTGGCTCATGCCTGTAATCCCAGCACTTTGGGAGGCCAAGGCAGGCGAAACAGCTGAGGTCAGGAGTTTGAGACCAGCGTGGGCAACGTGATGAAACCCCATCTCTACTAAAAATACAAAAATTAGCTGGGCACAGTGGCACACACCTGTAATCCCAGCTACTCGGGTGGCTAAGGCAGGAGAATCACTTGAACCCGGGAGGCAGAGGGTGCAGTGAGCCGAGATCGCACCACTGCACTCCAGCCTGGGTGACAGAGCGAAACTCCATCTCAAAAACAAACAAACAAAATCAATATAATAGTTGCTAGCCACTTGTCTCTATGGAGCACTTCAAATATGGCTAGTGTAGTGAAATAACTGAGTTTTTATTTTATTTCATTTTAATGTACTTAAATTTAAATAGCCTCATTTGGCTAGTGGCGACTGTATTGGACAGCACAGCTGTACTAGATACAAAGAAACCAAGTGTTCAGGGAGAGCCTCTTTCTTAATACTGAGGCCTGAGGAATTTCTCCCATGATTATCACAGGAGGTGAATACAAAAGTTAGTTCCACCTAGCGGCTTTTCTTTTTTGTATTATATACAGTATAATAGCTGGCGCTTCTAAAACATAGGCTATGTGCTAAGTGCTCTCAGGCACTTTTTTTTTTTTTTTTTTTTTTTTTGGAGACAGAGTCTCGCTCTATCACCCAGGCTGGAGTACAGGGGTGCGATCCCAGCTCACTGCATCTTCTGCCTCCCAGGTTCAATTTTCCTGCCTCAGCCTCCCAAGTAGTTGGGATTACAGGCGTGTGCCACCATGCCCAGCTAATTTTTTATATTTTTAGTGGAGACAGGGTTTCACCATGTTGGTCAGGCTGGTCTCGAACTCCTGACCTCAAGTGATCCACCAGCCTCAGCCTGCCAAACTGTGCTGAGATTACAGGTGTGAGCCACCGTGCCTGGCTGGAGGCACTCTTTTCATATAATAATTCCTTCAATTCTCAAAACTAACCTAGAAAGTAGGAACTTTCAGCATCCACAGGGAGAAAGCTCCTCCTGGGAGAAAACCTGAGAGACCTAAGGCTGCCCCTTCCCTGAAACACTGGTTCATTGGTCTCCCTGCCCTTCCTAGAGAGAGCCAGGAGCCTGGGGGACAGATAGAGGGCTAGAAAAGAGCAGGGGAAGAGACAAGAGGGAGGGAGACCAGGAAGAGGGGTTCCCAGATGTCCTCACCCCCATCCCAGCTGCCACTGCAGGACTGATGTTGACTACATGGAAAAAGTGAGCAATGTCTGGCATCATCCTGGTACCAGAGGGCATTTGGGGAGTCAGAAGGAAGACTTCATGTGCCAGGCCACAGAATGCACCTGCATACCCACAGGCATGGAGCCTGGGCCAGGCCCACCTAGGACAAAACACCTCTTTCAAGTTTTCTGTGGGTGGTCCCCTGATATCCTTCACCACACTGGTCTGACTGCCAGGATCTCTTGGGCCTGCTGGGCCCCTCAGACCCTGGTAAGCAAAGGAGGAGGCAGGTGTGACCCCCCTCCCCGCTGCCACTCCATCTGTGACTGGGAAGCTGATGACTCCAGGGTCAGAAATAACCCCACGGTCAGCTGCCTGCATGCCGCCCTTCTCCTCCCCTCCGTTCCCAGAAAGCCTGGGCCCTGAGTCAGAGGGAAGAGTCAAGAAGATAGAAAGGACTCAGATAATCTGGGATGAAAACCACGGAGTCCTGCTGTGGAATTCATTCATTGGGAGGCCGAGGCAGGCAGATCACCTGAGGTCTGGAGTTCAAGACCAGCCTGGCCAACATGGTGAAACCCCATCTCTACTAAAAATACAAAAATTAACTGGGTGTGGTGGCGCAAAGGAGGAGCTGGACCTGGCCAATCTTGGCCCAGTGAAGAGCTGTGCCTCGTCATTCAGATGTCTTCCCCCCAAATCCAGCTTCATCAGGGCCGTGTTGACCTGTGCTGTGGGGCACGGGGAGGAATGGATAAGAAAGAAGGAACTCTTTAGTGCAGAAGGGAATGGGGAAGAAAAAGAGCTAAGCCTCACACTCAGAGGTATTCAGGCTCAGAACAGAGGAGGAGGGGCCCAGCCTGCCCTCAGGAGACCTCCAGTCTCCTGGCACGGTGGGTGGAGACACGTCAGGAAGAGTCAGAGGCAAGACCAGAGTAGAGTGATGGGGGCTCACAAGACGGGGGCAAGCTGTCCAAGGTGTCAGATGCCCCTTCTTATTCACTCTCTCAAAATAGTCTGGGACACCCCCAACCCCACAACCCAGCTGAGTCACTGACCCCAATCCCCAGATCAGACTTTGGATGAATGAAGCTTCTCCCCCTCTGTTTCCCCTCCCCAGCCCAAAGGACATGTAACTGATTCCCCAGGATGGAAGAGTGACTTCCACAAGACCTAAAAATAACCAAACCACTTAATACTCTGAACATAGCCTCTCCCGCCCGCCCCCACCACAGCCCACCCACTAGCCAGCAAGATAAAGGCAGCTGCTGGGGCTGGCAGGGGACAGAGACCCGGAGCCAGGGCAGCAAGAAGGTGTCTGTTGGAGCCAGCAGAACAGAACCAATTTGAACAAGAACCTGCAGAGGAACGACGAACCCTGAGACCACAGCTGCTACAGACCCCAAACACCCCATCAGCCAAGAGAGACCCTCAGTGAGTAACCTACCTCTCTGTCCTTCCACGGCAGGGCTGGCGTTCACAGCTGGGATCCCCTGCCCTTCTGAAATGGATGTATTAGGGGTGGCTCTGAGTGGGGGAAGGAGATTGAGGGGCATGCATGGGAGGAGGTGAGTGGAAGTCTCAGATATAAAGAACCCACAAAAAAGGTAAAGACAGTGTGAGCCCCATGGGAGCTCTCAGAGTGGCTGCCACAGGCCTGAAGCTAGCAGAAAGGACAGGCTCCTGCCAGGCTGGCATAATCCAGAAAGCCCTGGGGTTGTGATTTTTAAAATACAGGTATGGAATGCCTCAGGCTTCAGGGCTTCCTCCCAGGGAAGCCTCAGGCAGGCCCAGGGTCTGGAGGAAGGAGGAACAGAAGAGAGGCGGGAGCAGGGGGCTGTAGGAAGGCCTGAGTGTGCATTGCTAGAACAAGCCCCATGCCTAGTTGCTGTGGATGACACTCTTGGCATATCTGGCCCAGGGATAGCTCCCAGGGGCTGGCCGGAGCCCAGCTCCCTATGTATCATAGCCTAAAACCTGGGGTGGAATTTGGACTCTGCCCATGGTCTTGCCCAGTGGGAAAGCCCCCAGGGCAGATCTGGGGCGCTCAGGGGAGGGAGACCGGATCTGAATTTGCCCAGATGTAAAGATATATGGAGCCAGCTGGGCCAAGGAGGAGGTAACCTGAGGACAGCAGTGGGACCATCCTGAGAGGTTGGCCCAGCCCTAGGAGACCAAGCTTTAGGACAATTCTTGGGGTCACCCCACCTAAGTCTGGTCCCGGTTATGAATTCTGTCCTGACTCGACACTTGCCCCAGGAGTCTCAAGCCAGGCAAGGATGGTGGCAGGAAGGCCAGGAGTCAGGAGGCATGCTTCAGGCTTTGCTACTGCCTTGCAGAGCCTCCTTGGACAGCTCCTTTCCCCTCTTTGGCCCTCTGTTTCCCTATTTGAACAATAAGGGGTTTAGATTGAGTGACCTCTGAGGGTCCTTAGGCCTGACATCCCTGGACTCCATGATAATAACTATATGTGGCCTTAGCAGAGATTCTGGAAATTCCTGGGGGTGGGGGTGGGGTGAAGCTGATGGTCTGCCCATGCCATCTGCTCAGGTCACCCTGCTGGTGACAGGATGGAGTGGAGGTGGAGACAGGCACAGGTTTGCCTTGGGCAGGGGATCCTTGTTGGAGCTCAGAAATGAAAGAAAACCACCCAGAGCTTTGATGAGACTCAGGTTACAAGTTTCAGAGCTCACACTCCCCAAAGGTTCTGATGTCTTTGGTAGACATGCCAGGGTGGGCATGGGGTCAGCAGGTCTCGGTTTCCTCTCTCCTCCTTCTGAGGTAGCCATAGGGAGGAAGTCCTGCCCCACTTGCTGCCAGTACTTCCCTCCAGCGTAGACTCCTTTGGCCAGGGAAGGTGTCCAGGTTCTAGCACCTGGTTGGACTGCAGCCCAGGGGCCTGACACCAGCCCAGGAGGCAGGATAGGTGAGCCCAGGGTAACGAAGGAGATGAGGTGAGCCAAGGGCACTGAGGATCCCCACTGGCTGGGCCTCAGCCTCCCTCTGAGCCCAGGGCTGCTGTTCTGAGGCCAGAACCTCAGCTATATTTAGCACCCTGTGTGGTGCAGAGCAGTGGGTCAGGGGCAGCGGGAGGGGGCACATGCTTCCCATTCTTTCCCTACTGGCCTCTGGAACGGTTAGTACACCTGTCACAAGACAGATAAGACATACATGGACAGAGACCAGAGAAGGGCTTGAGGGGTGGGAGGCCATTGAGGGGCGGGGGTGGAGCCGGGGAGAGGCTAAGCTGGGGTGGCCATGAGGCCTGCAGGGGCAAGGCTTAGCCTGAAGCCCCCCTGAGTCTGAGCCCCTGAAGCTGTGCTTGCTTGCTTAGAGAGCGGTCTCCAGGAGCAAGGGGCAAAGCTGTCTCTGCAGAAAGGACCCTGGTCCCATGGTCCTCTCCCTGGTAGGTGTCACCCTCATATCCTCCGAGGGGTGTCTGCTGGGGAATAGACTGGTCCTATGGCCAATAAGAAAGCTTTATACCTCCTACCCTCTTATTTCTTGGGCCCATGCCCTAAATGGAGTCTAGGGACTTCCACTTATTCACCAAGATCTGACTCTGGGCCTAAGTTCCCTTGTCTTTATTTATAAATGGTTGTGCTAAAAGACCTTTGAGATCCCCCTAGCTCAGACATTCTCAGTCTTGGAGTATAGTGCAGAAAACCCTGACCAGAGATTCAGAATTTGGATCTGGCCTAAACACGAGATATCTGACGAGCAGCTTCCCAGCCCTGATCCTCAACTGCTTTTGCTCTAGCATGGGCTGTTGGCCTCTGCTTGCCTCCTTGGGCCTGGGAAAAGTTGGAGTGCGTTGACAGCCAAGAGATAAAAGTTAGGCAGCACTCCAGGTCAACATGGCAAGTCTGCCCTCTGGTGTTCTGCAAAGGAATCTCGTCTCCATGGGAAATCAGTCACCAGGTTAGAGACCTGTCCCTCCATGGCTGGGACTCCAAAAGTCAGGATTCCCCCAGTCCACTCTCCTGGGAGTCTTCTAGGGCAACACTGATTTTTAACAAAGGAAGGCGAGGATGGGACATGTCCAGTTTGCCCACTGGAGGTTTAGGCATCCCTTATGGAGCTAAAGGAAAGAGTCTCATGTCCAGTTGTCCCATGGTTGCTCCCTAGCAACCCAGGAGATGTAGGGAAAGCAGGAAGCCACTGTGATTAATGGGTCCATATGTCCTAAGTTCAAGACCTGTTGCCCACAACAGGCAGCAAAGTGAAACCCAGGCCAGGCACATAAAGAGAGGCAAGGAGTCTCTAAGTGTAAGTCACCCAGAGCTACTCTGACCCTGAGCCCTGTTTACTGCCATTTCTCCCAGCATCCAGCCTCTAACCTGCTGAACATCTAGATCTAAGGCCCCCCATCCCATCCTTATCTCTGCCCCTTCTTCTCAGAAGGATGGCCGACGCCCAGACACAGGTGGCCCCCACACCAACCATGAGGATGGCAACTGCAGAGGACCTGCCCCTCCCTCCACCCCCAGCCCCAGATGACCTGCCACTGCCACCACCCAAGGAGTCCTTCTCCAAGTTCCACCAGCAGCGGCAAGCTAGTGAACTCCGCCGCCTCTACAGGCACATCCACCCTGAGCTCCGCAAGAATCTAGCCGAGGCTGTGGCCGAGGATCTGGCCGAGGTCCTGGGCTCTGAGGAACCCACTGAGGGTGACGTTCAGTGCATGCGATGGATCTTTGAGAACTGGCGACTGGATGCTATTGGAGATCACGAGAGGCCAGCTGCCAAGGAGCCTGTGCCGGGTGGTGACGTCCAGGCCACTTCCCGCAAGTTTGAGGAAGGCTCCTTTGCCAACAGCACAGACCAGGAGCCAACCAGGCCCCAGCCAAGTGGAGGAGACGTTCGTGCAGCCCGCTGGCTATTTGAGACAAAGCCACTGGACGAGCTGACAGGGCAGGCCAAGGACCTGGAGGCCACTGTGAGGGAGCCTGCAGCCAGCGGAGATGTGCAGGGTACCAGGATGCTCTTTGAGACGCGGCCACTGGACCGCCTGGGCTCCCGCCCCTCCCTGCAGGAGCAGAGCCCCTTGGAACTGCGCTCAGAGATCCAGGAGCTGAAGGGTGATGTGAAAAAGACAGTGAAGCTCTTCCAAACGGAGCCCCTGTGTGCCATCCAGGATGCAGAGGGTGCCATCCATGAGGTCAAGGCGGCATGCCGGGAGGAGATCCAAAGCAACGCGGTGAGGTCTGCCCGCTGGCTCTTTGAGACCCGGCCTCTGGACGCCATCAACCAGGACCCCAGCCAGGTGCGGGTGATCCGGGGTATTTCCCTGGAGGAGGGGTCCCGGCCCGACGTCAGTGCAACTCGCTGGATCTTTGAGACGCAGCCCCTGGATGCCATCCGGGAGATCTTAGTAGATGAGAAGGACTTCCAGCCATCCCCAGACCTTATCCCACCTGGTCCAGATGTTCAGCAGCAGCGGCATCTGTTTGAGACCCGAGCGCTGGACACTCTGAAGGGGGATGAGGAGGCTGGAGCAGAGGCCCCACCCAAGGAGGAAGTGGTCCCTGGTGATGTCCGCTCCACCTTGTGGCTATTTGAAACAAAGCCCCTGGATGCTTTCAGAGACAAGGTCCAAGTGGGTCACCTACAGCGAGTGGATCCCCAGGACGGTGAGGGGCATCTATCCAGTGACAACTCCTCAGCACTGCCCTTCTCTCAGAGTGCCCCCCAGAAGGATGGGCTAAAGGGGGACGTGAAGACTTTTAAGAACCTTTTTGAGACCCTTCCCTTGGACAGCATTGGACAGGGTAAGGTTCTGGCCCATGGGAGTCCAAGCAGAGAAGAAGGAACTGATACTGCTGGGCAGGCCCAGGGCATAGGGTCCCCAGTGTATGCCATGCAGGACAGCAAGGGCCGCCTCCATGCCCTGACCTCTGTTAGCAGAGAGCAGATAGTCGGAGGTGATGTCCAAGGCTACAGGTGGATGTTTGAGACACAGCCCCTAGCCCAGCTCGGCCGAAGCCCCAGCACCATTGACGTGGTGCGGGGCATTACCCGGCAGGAAGTGGTGGCTGGAGATGTTGGCACTGCTCGGTGGCTTTTTGAGACCCAGCCCCTGGAGATGATCCACCAGCGGGAGCAGCAGGAACGACAGAAAGAAGAGGGGAAGAGTCAGGGAGACCCCCAGCCTGTGGCACCCTCCAAAGGTGATGTGCAGACCATCCGGTGGTTGTTCGAGACTTGCCCAATGAGTGAGTTGGCCGAAAAGCAGGGGTCAGAGGTCACAGATCCCACAGCCAAGGCTGAGGCACAGTCCTGCACCTGGATGTTCAAGCCCCAACCCGTGGACAGGCCAGTGGGCTCCAGGGAGCAGCACCTGCAGGTTAGCCAGGTCCCGGCTGGGGAAAGACAGACAGACAGACATGTCTTTGAGACCGAGCCTCTTCAGGCCTCAGGTCGTCCCTGCGGAAGAGGGCCTGTGAGATACTGCAGCCGTGTGGAGATCCCTTCAGGGCAGGTGTCTCGTCAGAAGGAGGTTTTCCAGGCCCTGGAGGCAGGCAAGAAGGAAGAACAGCAGCCCCGGGTAATCGCTGGGTCCATCCCCACGGGTTCTGTCCACAAGTTCACTTGGCTTTTTGAGAACTGCCCCATGGGCTCCCTGGCAGCTGAGAGCATCCGAGGGGGCAACCTCCTGGAAGAGCAGCCCATGAGCCCCTCAGGCAACAGGATGCAAGAGAGCCAGGAGACTGCAGCTGAGGGGACCCTGCGGACTCTGCATGCCACACCTGGCATCCTGCACCATGGAGGCATCCTCATGGAGGCCCGAGGGCCAGGGGAGCTCTGTCTTGCCAAGTATGTGCTCTCAGGCACAGGGCAGGGACACCCCTATATACAAAAGGAGGAGCTGGTGTCAGGTGAACTTCCCAGGATCATCCGCCAAGTCCTGCGCCGGCCAGATGTGGACCAGCAGGGGCTGCTGGTGCAGGAAGACCCAACAGGCCAGCTCCAACTCAAGCCACTGAGGCTGCCAACTCCAGGCAGCAGTGGGAGTATTGAAGACATGGACCCCGAGCTCCAGCAGCTGCTGGCTTGTGGTCTCAGGGCCTCCGTGGCAAGAACTGGGCTGGTGATGCAGGAGACAGAGCAGGGCCTGGTCGCACTGACTGCCTACTCTCTGCAGCCTCGGCTAACTAGCAAGGCCTCCGAGAGGAGCAGCGTGCAGCTGTTGGCCAGCTGCATAGACAAAGGAGACCTGAGTGGCCTGCACAGTCTGCGGTGGGAGCCCCCAGCTGACCCGAGTCCAGTGCCAGCCAGCGAGGGGGCCCAGAGCCTGCCCCCAACTGACAGCATCATCCATGTTCCCCCACTGGATCCCAGCATGGGGATGGGGCATCTGAGTGCTTCAGGGCAAGCTATCCCTTGCCCTCCTCAGTCCATTGGAAAGGCAGTCCCCCTGGCTGGGGAAGCTGCAGCACCAGCCCGATTGCAAAACACAGAAAAGCAGGAAGACAGTCACTCTGGACAGAAAGGGATGGCAGTCTTGGGAAAGTCAGAAGGAGCCACTACTACCTCTCCGGGGCCTGGGGCCCCAGACCTCCTGGCCGCCATGCAGAGTCTGCGTATGGCAACAGCTGAAGCCCAGAGCCTGCACCAGCAAGTTCTGAACAAGCACAAGCAGGGCCCCACCCCCGCAGCCACTTCCAACCCCATCCAGGACGGTCTTCGGAAAGCTGGGGCTACCCAAAGCAACATCAGGCCTGGGGGTGGAATTGATCCCCGGATCCCAGCAGCCCCCAGAAAGGTCAGTGGGGAAGAGCAAGCACTACCCAGAGGGCTGCCTGGGGGGTGGGTGACAATTCAGGACGGCATCTACACCGCTCATCCCGTGAGGACATTTGACCCACCAGGGGGTGTCCAGCCTTCTGAGAGGGAACCCCAGTCAAGGCGCAGGGAGACTGCCCTCTCAGTCCAGGCTCCCCGCCCACTCCAGGGAGGCCCAAGTCAGAGTACTGGGCCAGGGCGGGAGGAGCCTGGGGGCCGCACACAGATGGCCTGGGGGCCTCCAGGGAAGTTGATGGCAGAAGTCTGCCCAGGGGACCTCCAAGCTGCAGAGACCACCCTGAAGACTGCCCCTCTAGGCCGCCACAATCTGGCCTCTGGGCCCCAAGCCGCATGTGCCAGCCCGCACCCCCATAATGCCTTTGTTCCTCCTCCTCCTACTCTCCCAGCTGCTGTGACAGGACCTGACTTTCCAGCCAGAGCCCGCCGTGACGAGGACTCCATCCAGCAGGCCTCTGAGCCCCTGAAGGACCCCTTCTTCACCCCACAGCAGCCCTGCTGGCCAGAAAACCCCTGGAGGGTCACAGAAAAGACCTCAAAACTGGAGCCCACCATGCCCCCAAAGAAGAAGCCGCAGGTGCCCCCTAAACCTGCACACCTAACCCAGAGCCACCCTCCTCAGAGGCTGCCCAAGCCCTTGCCTGTATCTCCCAGCTTTTCCTCAGAGGTGGGGCAAAGAGAACACCAACGAGGTGAGACAGATGCAGCCATCCCTCAACCAGTCAAGGTTCTCACCACTGTAGGCCAGGGCCACATACCTCTGGCCAGATGCCCCAGTGGACATAGCCAGCCCAGTCCCCAACATGGTTTCAGCACCACGGCACCCAGGCCCACCAACAATCAAGCTACAGGCAGCAATGCCCAGAGCTCTGAGCCCCCCGAGCTCAATGCCCTCAACCGTGATCCCACCTCACCGCAGTGGGGCCCCAGCACCTCAGGAGACCAGCCCATGGAAGGTTCCCACCAAGGGGCCCCTGAGAGCCCTGAGAGTCTGCAAAGAAACCAGAAAGAGCTCCAGGGCCTCCTGAACCAGGTGCAAGCCCTTGAGAAGGAGGCCGCAAGCAGTGTGGATGTGCAGGCCCTGAGGAGGCTGTTTGAGGCTGTGCCCCAGCTGGGAGGGGCTGCTCCTCAGGCTTCTGCTGCCCACCAAAAACCTGAGGCCTCAGTGGAGCAGGCATTTGGGGAACTGACACGGGTCAGCACGGAGGTCGCTCGACTGAAGGAACAGACCTTGGCAAGGCTGCTGGACATTGAAGAGGCTGTGCACAAGGCACTCAGCTCCATGTCTAGCCTCCAGCCTGAGGCCAGCGCCAGAGGCCATTTCCAGGGGCCTCCAAAAGACCACAGTGCCCACAAGATCAGTGTCACAGTCAGCAGTAGTGCCAGGCCCAGTGGCTCAGGCCAGGAGGTCGGAGGTCAAACTGCAGTCAAGAACCAAACCAAGGTTGGATGCCACACTGAGGCCCAGAGTCAAGTCAAGATCAGAAATCACACAGAGGCCAGAGGTCACGCAGCCTCAACTGCCCCTTCCACCAGGAGGCAGGAGACATCAAGAGAAAATTTGTGCCTCCCTCGGGTCTTACCTTCCAGTCGAGATTCGCCCTCCTCTCCAACATTTATCTCCATCCAGTCAGCCACAAGGAAGCCGCTAGAGACTTCTAGCTTTAAGGGTAACCCTGATGTCTCAGTGAAAAGCACACAAGCGGCTCAGGACATAGGCCAGGCCCTGCTCCACCAGAAAGGTGTTCAAGACAAGGCTGGGAAGAAGGACATCACCCAGTGCTCTGTGCAACCTGAGCCTGCCCCTCCCTCAGCAAGTCCCCTGCCCAGAGGGCGGCAAAAGAGTGTTCTGGAGCTACAGACTGGGCCAGGGAGCTCACAGCACTATGGAGCCATGAGAACCGTGACTGAGCAGTATGAGGAGGTGGACCAGTTTGGGAACACAGTCCTCATGTCTTCCACCACAGTCACCGAGCAGGCAGAACCACCCAGGAGCCCAGGCTCCCACCTCGGGCTCCACGCCTCCCCCTTGCTGAGGCAGTTCCTGCACAGCCCAGCTGGGTTCAGCAGTGACCTGACAGGAGCTGAGATGGTGCAGGTGTCCTGCAGCTACTCCCAGCCAGCTACCCAGTGAGGCCCACCGCCTCCCACCACACCTGCCACCTGTTCCTGGCCTCCACTGCCTCAGGACTGAGGTGGGTGCCTGCCTCCTGCACAATGGAGCAAGGACCAAGAGGAAAGGGCATCTTCAGAGGATTACTGTGGGCCATTTCCCTTTCATCAGTTCTTTCAATAGGCCCAGTTCTTCCAAACGGAAAAAGAAAGGTCTGGAAGAGGCCCACTGAGTAGCACAGGCGTGAGGGTAGGACGGGGGCTCCCAGCTACATCACTGTGGAGGATGTAATATGTACAAGACACACACCTGTTTCTCACACAGGCCTGGCCCATGCATGGACATGTGTGAATCTGCACACCACTGCCTGAGTTGAAGTCCCCCAGAGTGTCCCTCTACCCAGAGTTTTAATTTTTTTTGTTAGTCCGAATGCTCCCAGCCATCTGCTCTTTAATCTCTGGAGAGGAACAGAGCCAACTGGACACAGCGTTGGTCTCTGTTTGGAATCACTGTGAGGTCTCCAGAAGGACCTGGCCGCCAGCCCCTTCATCACCATCTCCACCATTCAGCTGGTCATCTGGTGGCCCAAGGGTCACACAAAGAGTCAACAATCAGCATATCCCTAGAAGCCAAATGCACTGCCTTTCTCTGTCCCCACAACTGTCCCCCACTCTGCACCCCAAATGGGAAGCATACGGTCTGAATAAATCCAAGTTTTATTCTCTATTCTGTGCATGTCTGACTGTGTGTACATCTGTTCCAGTCTGTGTTCCCACTGCAGGGGGAGAAAACAGCCACAACCTCCAGGTGCCTCGTCTTCCTAGCAACAGTAGTGTGGGAAGGCTCTAAAAGCCACCCCTTCTCCTCCATCTTGGCTGGCAACCAGAAATGCCCTGCCCACACTTCTAGTCTCCTTGCCCCTATTCTCATTACACGCGCACACACACACACACACACACACACACACACACACACACAGCGCTGCCCTCTCTATCTCGATCTCTCCTCTTGGATGTTCTTGAACACCATCCTGGAGGGGTTCTTAGAATCCTGCCCCAGAGTTGGAGAGCAGCCCATTCAGGCCTGGGAAGCGGGAGGAACTCATGCCAGGAGAATTCCTCTGCCCAAGACGTCTGGGTCACTTCTGCCTGTTCAGCCCAGGTGTCGTGTGCCAAGCAGGGGTTCCTGGGAAATGGAGTGCACAGATCCTGGCCTAGAAAGTCAGGATGTTTTGGTTAACGGCCCTTTTCAAGCTGTCTTTCAAAAATCACTAAGCATCTTCTGTATTCCAGGCCTGTTCTGGGCAATGGGGATACAGAGGTGAGGTCCAATGGGGTCCTGCTTTCAGGGAACTTTTTAGAATGAGGAGACAGAGACAATAAATATGAAAAATTAGATCAGGAATAGGGTGATCTGACTAGGCCACTCTCCCACTTTGGGATAAGAGTCTTAAAATATGGTCATGCAACAATGGCAGGTGATCGCCTTAGACGGCGGCGTGGCCAAGGCAGGGCTCTCTAAGGAAAAAAACACCTCAGCTGAGATCTAAATGACAAAGAGCAACTATATGCAAATCGGGGGAGGAAGCATGCTAGGTAGAGGGAACAGCACTTGCAAAGACCCCAAGGTGGAATAAATTTAGTTCCTGGGTTTCCTGGATACCCAGGCGTTTGAAACTAGGATTGCCTCACACCAAGTTTATGTGGAAAGTTACCCACACTTTGCTTCAATGGAAGAGATGGGCCCTATCCTACCCCTAGCCCAGGGCCTAACCCTCCACAACCCTCACAGGCCCCTCATTGCCTGCTCAGCCAATATGCGTAGGGTTCCCCTGGGACAACACAGCTCTGATCTGGAAAGAGCCTGTGCCCTGTGGGAGACTGTGCTGTGTCGAGAATAATCAAGGTACCAAATCCACCTGCTTGGGCCTGGTACACAAATCTTGTTGATCCCCTGCCTTCTGCAGGATCTCACTTGATTACAGGGCCCAGCAGCCTATATAGCATGACTGTTATCCTCAATGTTCTCATCTCTAAAGTGGGCACAGTTATAATATCTACTATTGTGAAGATTAAGTAAATTAACCCATATATGCCTGAGGTCGCAATTTTTTGAATTTTTGTAATCAGACTTTGGCAATGACCTTGAGCAATCGGATAAATAACTCCCACATGCTTAGCGTTCCAATAATGGAACGCTAGAAAGTATAAAGAGCTTGAAGCTATGCCTGGCATCTGGAACTCAAGGACATTCACTTTTAGTATTATCGTAATTTTTAAAAAATATATATCTTCTTTCTTACCTCCAGGAGTGTCCCTGTCTCGTTCATCTTGGTACCTCTTTACCACAAGTGCCTAGAAGGCACTCCATAAATGTCAAATAAATGAATGCATAAATGAATGAAATGATTGAGTAAATCTGCCCATTCATCCAAGTAACTTTTATTGAGCACCTCATTCATGCCAGGCTCTGTTCAGGGTGCTGAGAACAGAGATGAACAAGGCAGAATTTCTGCCTCAGCTTATGAAACTTTGGTTTCAAGAGGGAAGACAATATAGGTAGAAGCAGACAAGATAATTTTAGAGGGGAGAAATACTGTGAAGGAAATACAAAAGTCCAAAAGGGAAAGGTTGGCAGTTCCTTCAACTTGGGTGGTCAGGGAAGGCGTCTCAGCGGCGGTGACCCGAATGACAGAAGACTCAGTCCAATTGGTTGGAGATGGCGGCCTGAGGGGAAGAGTGGGGAGAGGTGGCTGGGCCGGTGGTGCGCGCCAGCGGCGGCGTGCACAGAGAGAAGCGGCTTTTCGCCAAGGCCGCTCCGGGTACCCTGCACACCTGCGGCCACGCGTGCCGCCGAGGAAGGGAGGGGGCGGGCGGGGCTGAAGGCGCACCCCGCGGGAGGCGGAGCGCGTAGCGCCCAGACCCCGCCCCCGAAGCCTGCAGGGCGTGTTCCCACCGGCCGTCGCCGAGGCGACGATGAGAGTTAAGGGGCCGCCGAGTTCAGAACGTTCAGGCGGCGGCGGCTGTTGCTGGGAGACGTCCGGCAGGAGCGCAGCCAGGGACTGGCTCTGCACTGCAGACGACGGACGCCAGGACGCGCCATCCTGGCCAGCCCTCTCGCTGCGGCTCCCTTCAGACTCCAGACGGAGAGCGGGTTCCCGTCCTCACCCATGTCTGGATCCTGCTCGGGACCTGCAGGACTGGGCGCCTCCTCCCTCCCTGGTACTCTCTGTCATTGCCTCTGTGTCCGGAATTTGTCCACCAGTCCCCATCTTCACCGCCATCACCATGTCTCAAGCCACCGTGCATCCTCCCTTCCCTGGGGGATGAGGCACTGCCATAGCCTCCCCAATGATCCTCCTCCCTTTGCCCTGTGTGTCCTTACACTCTGTCCTCCACCAGGCAGCCGGAACTCTTATTAATAAGAGTTTACCAGATCCAGACACTCCTGCATAATACCCTCCACCGGCTCCCCAGCTCACTCAGTTTTAAATCCAAACTCCTCTCAGTGACCTGTAGGACCAGAATGACTTGCCTCTCTGCCTTCCTCTCCAACTTCGTAGGCCCCACTCTCCTCCTCACCCACATCACCCTAGTCACACTGTCTTTCTTGCCCTTCTCAGAACATACCAAGCTGATTCCTGCCTCCGGACCTCTGTACTTAATGAACCCTCTGGCTGAAAATCTCTTCTCCCAGATGGTTAGTGGTTGAGCTCCTTCTCACTCAGGTCTCAGTTCCAGTGTCTCTCCAGAGAGGCCTTTCCTGATCAGTCCTCCCCGCTTCCCCCATCTAAAGAGGCCCTTGTTTTCATGCTGCTTTATGTTTTCCCATATTTTCCTCTCACAATATGAAATTATCTTGCTCACTTATTCCCTTGTTTCTTAGTGTTCTAGATATTATTTCTGCATAGCAAACCACCCCAAACAGGAATTTGGGACAGAGCACAGTTGGCATGGCTTGTTTCTGTGCCACAATGTTTGGGATGTCAGCAGGGATGTCAGCCAGAACACACACGTGTGGCCTCTCCATGTGGCCTGGGCGTCCCCACAACATGGCAATCTCTGGGTTGTCGAACTTCATAAGTTGTAGTTCAGGGCTCCAAAGACATGTCCCATCTAACAAGGCAGAAGCTGTATCGCCTCTTATGACCTAGTCTCAGAAGTCATGAAAAATCACATCTCTACATCCCGTTGGTCACAAGTGAGTCACAAGTCTGCCCAGATTGAAAGGAAGCGGTTATTAGACATCACCTTTTGGTAGGCGAAAGGCAAAATTCTAGAATATGCATACATCTTTGGAAAGTGACATCTCCACAGTCAGTCTTCCCCCCACTGAAGTAGCATTTCCATGAGGAACCACGTCTCATTTGATTTTTATTGCATCCCCAGTGCTAGAATGGTGCCAGAACACATAGTAAGTGCTAAATTCATGTTTTAGAGTGAATACATGAAGGATTATCTTTCAAGGAGTCATTCAAGCCCAGCTCTTCTCCCTGCAAGTGTATTTCCTGTCCCAGCCCTTGATTTTGGCCTGATCTGCTCTGGAGAAAGCCCAGTGTTCGTACTTGAGGGTGGGAGTCAAGACTATTATGGGGGTGGGGATGTGCACATAAAAACAGTTACTGGGGATTAAGAAGTAGGTAGCCAATGAGTTTCTGGGACAGTTTTCTACTGAAAGGGTATTGAAAACTTAGTCTGCTTTTCCCCATTCTTTATCCTGGAAATGTCCAAGTGAGGTGGTTTTGTCCTCCAGGCCATAGGGAGCAGGAAAGTGGCCCAACAAGAATGGAGCTTTGGGGAGGCAGCTCAGGCAGCAGGGGTGGGGTTAGAATGCATGTTAAGAACAATCGCAGGATCTGGGCAAGAGGTGGCCCTGAAGCTGCCCACAAGCCTGTGAAGTTACTTGAAGTCTCCTTGCTTTGTTATTTGTGAAAGACCTTCCATTTGATCTTCCCGAAGTCCTGGAGCACATACAGGTTCTCCTCCTGTCTTCCTATTTTCCAAGAGGGGTAGCAGCATCTGCCATTCATCGAAGCCAGAGAAGATAGCCCAGGCTTCTCCCTGCATTACCGCCTCATATCAGTGGGCTTTGGCTTCCCAAGTATGTCTTCCCCTTGCCCCCTGCTTCATTTCTACGTTGATCTGTGAGCTCCAACATCCAACTGTACCGCAGCAACAGCCTCCTCATGTCTCTCCCCACCACCAGAGCCACCCCCAAACCATCAGTCCTCCAATCCAGCCTTGCAGCAGTTTCTCACCACCTCTGTCACCTTAAAATCCACGCTTCTTAGGTCATTCAAGGCCCTTCCTGTGCAGCTGTTACTGTGTTTATGGCCTCCTCCGGGAGGGGAAAATTCTATCTTCTAGATCCTTTCATGTTCTTTCCAGGCTGTGTCACATCGCCCTGATTTTACCCAGGGCCAACTCACCCATCCAGCACAGGGGGCAACAGTGCCTAGGGTCCACAATACTTTTAGAAACTCATGAAAATGTTTTAATTTATTTTACTATCAGAAGGGAAAAACAAACTCTCTGGCCAAAGACATTGTTTGAATATATAACATTAACATATTGGACTTTATACCACCACAGTCGTAAAATATACTTTTAAATTTTTTTTTTATGGAAAAGGAGCCCATTAAGGCAAAAGTACTTAGGGTCCACAAAAATCATAATGGGGCTCTGGTTTTGGTTATGCTGTCCCTCCCCGCAACCTGTGGCAGAGCTGCCTAGTTAGATGCCCAGCTAACTTCCGAAGAAAACTCTAGCAGAGGCTCTGCTTGGGAACCCTCAGGAACCACTCCCTGGCCCCAAATCAGGCGCTATGAGGACTGAGGTCCGCGCCCCAACCCCCACCTGCGTCCCGGAAGGCAGGCGCGCGGGTGCCCTGCTGCGGGCCAAGGGGGCGGTACTCGGGTATCGCTGGCTGCAGCTGGCGCCGCCCCGCCTGCCGCTTCCACCCGACCTAATCGGAAAGGAAACAGGCCTGAGCTGTTCTCTCCCTTCTTCCTCAAAAGCTCCCGCCCCACCACCCCTCCCCCAACGCCGCTCCCGCGCTCGTCCGCCCCCCGTCGTTACGTTTCTTACGAAAAAGTGCTGCTGAGAATTCCCAGAAAGTCCCGGATATGAAGTCACTCGCGTGAGGTCACCAAGCCTGGTTCCAAGAATCAGAAGCTTGTGGGGGAGAAAGGAAAGCGCAGAAAAACAAGGAGCAGCGCTCGGAGTCGTGGCTGCGGCCAGCGTTGGGGGGACGGCTAGCTCAGCAGGGTCCCAGGCATCTCCAATCAGGCCTTGGCCGGTGTGACCCCTGGAAAAGTTCCAAAGGAAACTAGGCTTCACTACCATATTAGAGGAATGCCGACTGAACACAGAAATACCGATCCCTATTGACCAAGATCAAAAAGTCTGATACTGCATGATGTTGGAGCAGATGGGGAAACAGCAGTGTTTATCCACTGTTGTCAGGGAGAGAGAACTGGCTGGGTCTGCCAGTTTGGAGAACAACTTGGAAATATGATCAGAATTTTAAATGAGCGTACCTTTTGACCTAACAATCACACATCTAGGGACTTATCCTACTGAGAAACACAAGGATAAATGCTTGTGCTATGTTAGCAGCACATCGTTTCAGCTGCATTGTTTGAAATACTGAAGGTCAGAACCCACCTAGATGTCCATCATAGGAAATTAATCTAAAAAATGCCGTGGAATACTATGTGCTGTGAACAAGAATGAGGCAGCTGTTTATGAGCCAGCTCTGTGTTCCCCATTATGGGGTGTGTGTGTGTGTGTGTGTGTGTGAGGGTCTTGTTCTGTCGCCTGGGCAGGAGTGCAGTGGCGCAATCACAGCTCACTGCACCCTTGACCTCCTGGGCTTAAGTGATCCTCCCACCTCAACCTTCAAAGTAGCTGGGACCACAGGTGCACGCCACCATGCCTAGATAATATTTTTCAATTTTTTGTAGAGATGGGGGGGGTCTCACTATGTTGCCCAAGCAGGTCTTGAACTCCTGGGCTCAAGAGATCCACCCCCCCTCAGCCTCCCAAAGTGCTGGGATTACAGGCGTGAGTCACCACACCTGGCCTGGTCATTTCTTAAAGGTATATATTCATTCAACAGACATGTATTGAGCACCTACAAAGTGCATGGCACATTGCAGATACTGGAAATAGAGAACAAAACAGCTTATGGGGATGGGGAAAAACAAAAAAATGCATCAAGTGGTGATAAGTGCTATGGAGGAGACTCAGTCAGAGCAAGGGGTACAGAAAATGTCGGGGTTGTGCTATGTTAGAGTGGGTGGTCAGGGAAGGCCTCTGGGACAAGTTGATTTTGGAGCAGAGACCAGAATGATGGGAGAGAACGTCACCTATCCGCCCGGTGTAGGGCCTAGCCTGTGCACAAGATTTTACTTGGACACGAAGACCAGCCAGGAGGCCAGCGAAGCTGAAGAGGAGCGGGCAGGGTCACAGTGGTGGAAGGAACGGTCTTGAAGGAGGGGAGGAGGAAGATCAGGTAGGACTTCCTAGGCTTTTGTGAGGATTTTGGCTTTCATAGCCATTGGAGGTTCTTGCACAAAGAGGTGACGTGACTCGACTTAGGTTTTAAAGGATCTGTCTGGCTGCTGAGGGGAGACTACTACAGAGGGGCAAGGGTAGAATCTGGGAGCCCAGGAAGGAGGCTGCTGCAACCATGGGAGATACAGCAGGGCTGGACCAGGGTGGTAGGAGATGTCACCCAATGATCTGCTTCTGGGTGAATTCTGATAGTAGAGCTGATAGGATTTGCTGATAGCCCCAGATCTAAGTATGAGAGAAAGAGGTGTGTGTAACTCTAAGTATGGAGTTATCTTTCATCAGGAGAGGGAAGCTGGTGGGAGGAGCAAGATTTTGGGGAACCGGGGTGAAGAATCAGTCTGAACTGTTCACATGGATTGGGAATTCCGGAGTGATGGAAACATGAGAGTTGTTTCGAATTTGTAGCACAGAGGGTCCCAGGGAGAGACAGCTGGCACCCTGGAATTGAGAAATTTGAGGAGGGTTTAATAAAAGGAGCCTTTAGAAAAGAGTAGCAGGATGTAGAGAAACCAGGAGGGTGGTGTAGGCCCCCAGGGCTAGTAAGAGTGGGTCCTTAACTATCCATAGTTCTGAAGGAGTGAGAAGAGGGAGTTGCTGGAACCTGGGGACAAAGATAACTGAAAGATAGCTGAGTGGAGAAGACAACATCCAAATTCATGTGATTTCATCCAAGGAAGGGAATTTATCTTTTTTTTTTTTTTGAGATGGAGTCTTGCTCTGTCGCCCAGGCTGGGGTGCGGTGGCACAATCTCGGCTCACTGCAACCTCTGCCTCCCAGGTTCAAGTGATTCTCCTGCCTCAGCCTCCCGAGTAGCTGGGATTACAGGTGTGCGCCACCACGCCTGGCTAATTTTTGTATTTTTAGTAGAGACAGCATTTTACCATGTTGGCCAGGCCAGTCTTGAACTCCTGACCTCAGGTGATCCACCCACCTTGGCTTCCCAAAGTGCTGGGATTACAGGTGTGAGCCACCACACCAGCCTGGGATTTATCTTTTAGTAGACAAGTTTGTATGTTGCCAACTGACAGGAGCTGAGGCCTTTGGTGGAAAAATGCAGCCACTCCATGGCAACCCTACAGGGAGAACAAATATCCTGACCTCACTCTCCACCCCACCTCCAAAGGCCATGGGAAGCCAGAGGGCAAAGAAGCCCATGGATGCAGCACATACGGGTCAGTCCCCAACCCAGAGCAGGGAGTAAAAGGATTGCAAGTGGATCTGGAGCGGCGCATGGAGGCCAGGGACACAGTAGCCAGCAGTGAAGGTGATCCGTAAAGCCATAAGGCTGGAGAAGAGATCTCTTAGGAAGTGAAGCAGATAGAAAAGTGGACCCAGGTCACTGTGCTGGGACCCTCCAATATTTAGAGATTGAGAGATAAAATAGAGCCAGGAAAGGACCCTCCAAAGGAGCAGTCAGTAAGACAGGAGAACAGCGAGCCATGCCTGAAGCCAAAGGAAACAAGTGTATCTAGGAGGGGGAAAGGAGGGAGGGCTGAGATAAAGACTCCAGAGAGGTCTAGTAGGATGAGGGTGTGTGTGTGTGTAAATAATGTACATAGCATATTTCTGGAAAGTAACAAAAACTATTAATGGTGGCTCTAGCGGAGACACCTAAGGGTAAACAGAAGAAAGGAGACCTAACTTTTCATTTTCTTCCATTTTTGATGTTTTCAATCATGTGTATGTATGAATTTTATCAAAGGAAAGAAAATAGGACTTTTTAAAAAGGTTCTCCCACTGCAAGAAAGATATAATTTTATAGAAAAAGCAGATCCAGGCTGGGCACAGTGGCTCATGTCTGTAATCCCAGCACTTTGGGAGGCCAAGGCGAGTGGATCACCTGAGGTCAGGAGTTCGAGACCAGCCTGACCAACATGGTGAAACCCCGTCTGTACAAAAAAATACAAAAATTAGCCCGGCATGGTGGCAGGCACCTGTAATCCCAGCTACTCAGGAGGCTGAGGCAGGAAAATCCCTTGAACCCGGGAGGCGGAAGTTGCAGTGAGCTGAGATCGCACCATTGCACTCCAGCCTGGGCGACAGAGCAAGACTCCATCTCAAAAAATAAAAAAAAAAAATTAAAATTAAAATAAGAAAGCAGATCCACAGTTTTTTTAAATCAGTTGAAAGACAGGCTTGGAAGTAAACAAACAACCCCATCAAAAAGTGGGCAAAGGACATGAATAGGCACTTTTCAAAAGAAGACAAACATGTGGCCAACAAGTATATTTAAAAAAAAACCTCAATAGCACTGATCATTAAAGAAATACAAATCAAAACCACAATGAGATACCATTTCACACCAGTCAGAATGGTGATTATTAAAAGATAAAAAAAAAACAGATGCTGGTGAGGTTGCGGAGAAAAGGGAATGCTTAACACTGTTGGTGACAGTGTAAATTACTCCAGCCATTGTGGAAAGCAGTGTGCCAATTCCTCAAAGACATAAAAACAGAGGTACCATTCAACCCAGCAATCCCATTACTGAGTATATACCCAAAAGAATATGAATCATTCTATCATAAAGACGTATGCATGCCTCTGTTCACTGCAGCACTGTTCACAATGGCAAAAACATGGAATCAACCTAAATGCCCATCAATGACAGATAGCATAAAGAAAATGTGGTACATATGCACGATGGAATACTATGCAGCCATAAAAAAGAATGAGATCATGCCTTTTGCCAGAACATGGATCAAGTTGGAGGCTATTATCCTTAGCAAACTAATGCAAGAACAGAAAACCAAATACCACATGATCTCAGGAGTTCAAGACCAGCTAAATGGTGGACATGGACACGCAGAGGAGAACAGACACTGGGGCCTACTTGAGGGTGAAGGGTGGGAGGAAGGAGAGAATCAGGAAAAATAACTAGTGGATACTAAGAGTACGTGGATAATGAAATAATCTGTACAACAAACCCTTGTGACACAAATTTATCTATATAACAAACCTGCAAATGTACCCCTGACCCTAAAATAAAAGTTAAAAAAAAAAAAAGAAAGAAAGGCAGGCTTGGGGGTAACCCTAGAATTTGAGAAAGAGAGTTGATAGAGTCTGGGACAGGCAGGGCTGAGAAGAGAATGGCTGGAAGCATCTTCTCCACGTGTCAGTCCAGCCAATGGCTTTAGGAGCAGTGACCTCTGACATCTGGTTTAAATTGTGTCCTGCTATGTGCTTCATGACCTGCCCCTCACTCCACTTCTTCCAACTCAAGACTTCAAGAAAGCTTAATTCATCATGTCTTAATATCTTTTAAATAATTTTACATGTCATGCTTTAAGTATTTTCAGTCTTGTATATCAAAAATAAATCCCCCTCCTTAGATGAAATCACACAAGCTTGGCTGATGTCCTCTTGGAAGGCAGATTCCTCCTAGTTCTCTTTCTGAAGAAGCTAACCCTTAGACAAGGTATTTCTTTCTTGCAGAGCACAGAATCCTTTGGATAGAAAGCTATCTTTTTTTTTTTTTTTTTTTTTTTTATTAAAAAACAATTCCCAATTTTGGGGAATTTTTTTGGGGTTTTGCTTTTTTTTTTTTTAGTTAAGAATCAGTTCCAAATTTGTGGGAATTATTTGAGGATTGTGCTCTGATTCTTATCTCGATTGCAGGTCCCAAGGAGGATGGGGTCCTCGTTAAAGACTCTGGTGGAACCAGTCCCTCAGGAGCCTCAGGCCAACTTTAGGAGGCTTCTCACCAATAGATGGAGGGATGAGATTGGGGGAGGGAAGCGGTAAGAGGTAGCTTTGGGAAATTGCATCCTCTCCTTTCCTAGGGCTGCTTCCTTGGGTTGGGAGTCAGGGACTCCCAATCTAACAGACTTAAGACTTTTCTGACATAAGAGTTCTCCCAAAAGGGAAGGGCCAACAGAGGAAAGGGAGCCATCAGCACAGGTCATCTCCCTTCTTGGAGCCTGACTGTGGCTGGCTAAGTTCAGTCAGAGCTCCACTTTCTTCTCCATTGCTCAAACTTCTCAGTATAGCCTGTGCCTTTGAGTCTCCCTACCTCTGTCCTGATAAAAAGAAAACTCCATGAGAGCAAGGAGTTTGTGTGTATCATTTTCTGCTAATGATCAATGACTAGAATCCTGTCTGGCACTCAGTTGAGTACACAGGATGAATGAATGGCCAAAATGCCTTTTCTGCAGCTCAGACTACATTTCAAGAGAAACTCCCTAGACCAGCTTCTCCATCACCCCCTCAGAAATCTTCCAACCATCCATTTTTATAACCCCATATACATAGGTCCTGGGGTTGGCAGCCTCTACTCAGTGGTGTACCATAGCCTCAGAGAGGTGATTGTGCACGTCTCTACCCAATTTCACTTTCTGTGCCAGTAGCTTGAAATCAGCCATCATGGAATAATTTATACCACAGAAATTAGAAAAGCTATAGATCACGACTTCCTTCCTCCCCCAACCCCTGCCCCAACCCAGAGAATTGGTTGCTAATCATTTACCAGTACACTACTGCCTCCAGTCCTGTTTTGTCACTTACAAGCTCTGTGATTCTGTCAAGTCACTTACTTGATCTGAGCTCCAGTTCTCCGTAAGGTAGACACCCCATAGTATCTACCTATAGAATTGTTGGGAGGATTAAATGTGATTATAACCCTGTAATGTGTTTAGCACACTGGCTTGTAGTAGATACTCAATACACTTTAGTATGGTTCCAGTTATCTATTGCTGCATAACCAATTCACAAATGTAATGACTTAATACATTTATTTTGCTAATAAATCTGTAATTTGGGCAGAACTTGATGAGAATAACTCATAACTGGAAAGACATGAAGGCTAGAGATGAGAATCATCTGAAACTATGTTCACTTACAAATCTGGCAGTTGATGCTGGCTGTCAGCTGGGGCCAATGGCCAGGACACCTACATGTGAGGTGTGTGCCAGGTAGCCCAGGCTTCCTCACAATATGGTGGCTGAGTTTCAAAGGTGAGTATTCAAGAAAAAGCTAGGTAGAAGCTATATCACCATTTCTAACTTAGCCTTAGAAATCACACACTATCACTTCTTTCACGTTCTATTTATTAGAAGCAAATCACAAAGTCTGGCCCATTTTCTTTCTTTTTATTGAGATGGAGTCTTACTCTGTTGCCCAGGCTGGAGTGCGATGGCACAATCTTGGTTCACTGCAACATCTGCCTCCTGGGTTCAAGTTCTTCTCCTGCCTCAGCCTCCCAAGTGGCTGGGATTACAGGCACCTGCCACCACGCCTGGCTAATTTTTGTATTTTTAGTAGAGACCCTGTTGGTCAAACTGGTCTCGAACTCCTGACCTTGTGGTCTGCCCGCCTCAGCCTCCCAAAGTGCTGGGATTACAGGTGTGAGCCACTGTGCCCAGCTGCCTGGCCCATTTTCAAGGACAGGTATGTTAGATTTCCATTTTGATAAGAGGAACATGTGGCCAGGGTCAGTGGCTCATGCCTATAATCTCAGCACTTTGGAAGACCGAGGCGGTTGGATCACTTGAGGTCAGGAGTTCAAAACCAGCCTGGGCACCATGGTGACCATTTCCACTAAAAACACAAAATTTGTTGGGCATGGTGATACATACCTGTAATCTCAGCTACTTGGGAGACTGAGGCAGGAGAATCACTTCAACCCGGGAGGTGGAGGTTGCAGTGAGGCAAGATTGTGCAACCGTACTCCAGCCTGGCAAAAAAAAAAAAAAAGACTCCATCGCAAAAAAAAAAAAAAAAAAAGCATGAAAGAATGTGTAGGCATGTTTTTAAACCATCACAGCCATTATTATTGTTGTTGCCTTTAGTATACTCTAGCCTGTAGTATGGGAATTATCCCACTTCTTAGCCTATGCACTCTCCGCGGGAGGGCAGGAATGCATTAGATTCTTTAAGGTTCATCTCCTGAACCCGCCATCATTCTGCATGTGAGCGTAGGGCCCTGCAGGATTCAGTAACTGTTATATAAATGAATTTCCTCTTTCAAGAGTTGGCCCTGGACATTTATGCTCCAGTTCCTTAGGATGACATCCCATTTGGCCCCATAAGAACTAAGGTGAGGGCCAGGTGTGGTGGCTCATGCCTGTAATCCCAGCACTTTGAGAGGCCAAGACAGGTGGATCATCTGAGGTCAGGAGTTCGAGACCAGCCTAGCCAACATGATGAAATCCTATCTCTACTAAAAATACAAAAATTAGCCAGGCATGGTGGTGGGCGCCTGTAGTCCCAGCTACTCGGGAGGTTGAGGCAGGAGAATAGCTTGAACCCGGGAAGCAGAGGTTGCAGTGAGCTGAGATTGTGCCATTGCACTCCAGCCTGGGTGACAGGGTGAGACTCTGTCTTAAAAAACAAACAAACAAACAAAAACAAAACCTGAGGTGAGGGATCTGGATAGGACACAGCTAGGAGAGCAGTTGATTTTACCAGCAGGGCCATGATTCTAACAAACCCTACTTACCTTGGGGTAGTGGATGATTGAGAGGGTAAGCTTATGGTTTAAACTCCCTCCAAAGCTTCTTCTGAAGTTGGAATGGCAAGATCGTTGTCTGGGAGTCAGGTAATGGGTTCATGATATAACCTCTTTCTTGACCTTAGTCTGTCAACTGGAAATAAGAAAAAGTCCATAGGTTAGACATTTCTAATAGATTATTTAGAAAACTAGGTTAGAGGCCAATTTCTTCTTCTGGAAATGGTTGACAGGGTCACAAGCTTTTCTCATAAGAAATAGGAAAAGATGAAGCACAGAGAAAAATGACTTGTTCTGTGGGACATGACTCCATCTGTTTCTTTTTCTTTCTTTCTTTTTTTTTCAGACAGAATTTCGCTCTTGTTGTCCAGGCTGGAGTGCAGTGGTGCAATCTCGGCTCACTACAACCTCCGCCTCCTGGGTCCAAGCAATTCTCCTGCCTCAGCTTGCCGAGTAGCTGGGATTACAGGCATGCCCCACCACGCCTGGCTAATTTTTGTATTTTTAATAGAGATGGGGTTTCACCATGTTGGCCAGGCTGGTCTCGAACTCCTGATCTCAGTTGATTCACCCTCCTTGGCCTCCCAAAGTGCTGGGATTATAGGTGTGAGCCACCATGCCCAACCCCCTCTCAGTTCCTTTGAGATACACAGAGCCAGGATCTAATCCCAGAGAGAAGCATGAGTGTGTACACAGATGATCTCCTATTTACTATGGTTCCACTTACAATTTTTCTACTTCACTATGGTGTGAAAGCTATACACATTTAGTAGAAACCGTACTTCAAGTACCCATACAACTATTCTATTTTTCACTTTCAGTATTCAATAAATTACATGACATATGCAACACTTTATCGTAAAATAGTCTTAAAAGTGTTAGATGATTTTGCCCAGCTGTAGGCTAGTATAAATGTTCTGAACACATTTAAAATAGGAGAGGCTAAGCTATGTTGTTTAGTAGGTTAGGTGTATTAAATGCATTTTTGACTTAGGATATTTTCAACTTATGATGGGTTTATCAGGACTTAACTCCATCATAAGTCGAAGAGATCTCTATGTGGGATGTTTGTGTGGGGACTTCTTTAGGAAAGATCCAGGAAGGAAGGGCCCAGAAAACCCTTCATTTCAATGGTGAGAGCAGAAGTAGAAGCAGAAAAACACAAGAGCTGGGAAAGCGAGGTGAAAGGGGCTCAGGGGAGACAGGAGGTAAAGAGTGGTCAGGCCCAGCCCTCCACTGGCTGGAGACCCCTTCCAGCCTTGGTTTCCTCTTCTCTTATTCCCCTCCTGCCCCAGCTTATGTCAGGAGCTCCCTGTCCTCAGTGGGTCTTCCAGGTAAGTCTAAGAAGGGCTGAGGCCCCTGTGTGTCATGCCTGGTTGGGGGAGTTCAGGTCATACCTCCAAGGCAACCCCCAAGGGCATCAGGATGTCAGTCTATGCTGGTTCCATCACAGGGAACACCAGGGCCGCTGGGTCTGTCCCTCACCATAGAGTAACCCTAGGCACTTCAGGGCCCTGACTCTGGGCCACAATCTGCTCATTGATGAAATAAGCAGAGTTGTCTAGAATAGTTTTTCCTAAGGTGTGTTTCATGTATCTCAGAGCCGGCAGGGATATTTCAAAGAAAAAACTGCCTCGAGCTCATTTCCCTCAGAAGCAAACCCAGAGACAAAGATTTGAGTGTTTCACTTGGATCCCAGGAAGCACTCACAGAAAGAAAGGAAGGTGGGCAGGGAAGGGAAGGAAACCAACACAGGGTGTGTTGATGAGTAAATTACCGGAGTGGGCAACTGCGGCTCAATCTCCCTGGGACCTCTGGGATGCTGTCTGGAACACCCCTCAGTGTCTACCCTAACCCATTGTCAGCTAAGGGCTGTATTCA
Organism: Rhinopithecus bieti; assembly: GCF_001698545.2. Lineage (NCBI taxonomy): Eukaryota > Metazoa > Chordata > Mammalia > Primates > Cercopithecidae > Rhinopithecus > Rhinopithecus bieti. The sequence goes on from NW_016814090.1 coordinate 268,157, forward strand.
GGGTGCACTTCCAGCCTGCCCTGTGTGCCTATGGAGCATGGTCCTGTGACCAGAAACATCACTCAGGCAGAGAGTCACCTGTGTTTGCAGTGAGAAACCATCAGGAGGTATGAGAACTATGAGGGCCAAGGGGATAAAAGCAGGGCATGGCAGAGGTTGCTACACAGACAAGAAATTTTGTTCACATACATTTCATAAATGTGAGATCAACGATAATTTCCATAGAAATCTCATTACCTTTGTAATAATTATCACGGTCTTGTAGCATGCACCTGTGCCATCAGAGCTGCATTAAGCAGTTTAGCTCAGCTGGTATTTAGTAAAGAGAATACCATTAGCTGTAGTCTAACTTGCTAAAACATTTTCATACTGTTTTCATGGTATTGTTTATATTTGTTATATTTCCATTTTATTGTTACTATTATTGTTATTATATTATGTCATATAATAATGGCAGTATGGCCCCAAATCATAAAGATAGATCCATCATTCAAAAAAGGTTCATTAAATAATAAAAGTATTATTGAAAATGGTAACAAAAATACTGCAATATAAAGAGTGATTATGTATATTTGGGCAGATGAGTGGCTGAATCAGATTATTTTATACGAGTAGGAAAAATAAAGTATGAATCAGAAATAAGGGTATGGAAATGAATATCCAAAAATAGGATTTTGTTAGCTGGTAATGCATTTCCTCGAGGCATCGTCTATTGTGAAACTTGTCAGATAGTGGCATGATGCCCAGTGAGGCCTCTGCATCATATTTGTTTGCATCAGACCCTGTAAACTAGTTAGAAGACCAATCAAGCTTTTCCTGAATATCAGTAAAATAAAGTCTAGTGTGATAGGGATGCATTTTCTCATTGAAGACAGAGAAAAGATTGAAACCACAGAGGCATCATTAAACTTGTCCAATTTATAGTGAAAATCAACACAATTCACACCATGGCTTTTAAATTGAGTCATAGGCTACCAGGGAATATGATGATTAGAGAAAAAGCAGAGCAAGCTCTTGATGAAATTACTGGATCAAACAACACTTTTGGATGTCACAGAAAATCAATGGCACACAGTGTGAAAGAGCTGTCCTGAGTGAGTACTAGCAGACAATTGGCTTCATTGTTGAATAAAACCACTTGTGGTAAGCCTCATTCATTGTTAAGAATTCATCCCATTCCTTCCTTCTTGATGACAAATCCCTGATTTTGATCCATGCACCAAAGTCTCCAGTCTCAAGCAATTAATTACAATGGTCTAAATCAGGCATGATCAACCCGTTTCCCACTTTTCCAGTCTTCCTTGCTACTGTAGGAGACCATGAAACCCCGTTCTGATCAATGAAATATGATGGGAAATCTGCTGAGGGTACTTCTTGAAAATTTTTCTCTCCCTCCTTCTTCCTAAGTTGACCATGCCTGGGGCTGGGCAGCCATCTTGCAAGTATGAAACAACCAGTACAAGGTAAAGGCTGAAATAATTTTAAGCACATTAGCACTGCCATTACTGAGCCACTGAATGTCAGTGGTTGCCTACTTCAAGACTTCCTGCTATAGTATAGAAGTCAACCCCTCTATGTTTAAAGCCACTGTAACTTGTTTTCCATCACTGATAGTTGCAAATTTTGCTAATGGGTACACCACTGGTGTGTGGAGTATGAGTCAGCTCCTCACATATTTTCAAGACACATGAAGGAAATGTACTTGTTAACTTTTTATGCTGTTTATCACCGAATTCCTTTGCAAGATTAGAGGAATGAGCTTCTGGCTCCCAGTTGGGTTCGGCAATGGCAATCCCCAGCAGGAAATGGAGAAGGAAGAGAGTGAGATCAGGGCACTTAATCCCCTGGTTTCCTGCCTGTGAGTCAACATGGGTTGGATGCATCCTTCAATAGGAGGCCACTGGTCCTCCCAAGACAGCCCATTCTATCGGTTCTCTCCCTTCTAATGACAACTTCCACCTATTTTTTCTTCAGGCCTGTTGGTGGTAACAATTTTGCTACTGCTTCTCCAGTTTATTGTACCATCTCTTGGCATACGTCTAAATCTGCAGGACTGTAAATAGTCCCCTTGTAAACAAGCCTTCCTAAAATCAGGCTTCCTAAAACAAGTCTTTTTTTTTTTTTTTTTTTTTTTTT
>NW_016814090.1:270673-306938 GCF_001698545.2 Rhinopithecus bieti
TTTTTTTAAGTGAAAACAAGTTTATTAAGAAAGTAAAGGAATAAAAGAATGGCTACTCCATAGGCAGAGCAGCCTCATCCTGGCTTTAAGTGTGCTACTATCTTTCGGTTTACTGACTGACCAACCAGCATCAATTCACAGATTAAAAAAAAAAACAAAAACAAAAACAAAAAAACTTGCAGCTGAATATCCACCATACACCACTGTATTCACAAAGACCAGCTGTCAGGCAACAATCTGGCTCCTAATCTCGATATATATAGAAACAAATAGCAAGAAGAGTCAATGCTTTCAATTCATGGCCTCTCCTATTATGTCTTCTCAGAATACTGTGTAGAGAAATGGACAGTAAGTCAAAGACACTGTTGAACAAAGTATGCTGGCTGCTGAAGGAAAGATATTCACATGAGGTTTTGAAAGAAGAGAGGAGATACAGCATCCCTTTGTGGTACTGATAGCTCTTTGATGTAGGTGGCTAGTTCAAGCAGCATCTCAGTGGCACATTCAGTATCTTGATTACCCTGAACTTCTGGCTTCTGGGAAAGGCTATCAACCTCTTTCATACTGAGAAATAGACATAAAGATGTTGAAGACAGAACTGTGGTGCGAAAGCTTAGCCTTTGAGAATATAACTCTCTTCCTACATCCAAATGTTTTCTTCTCTTGGCAGAGAAATAAATCAATATAAAAGCAACCACTAGAAATATTAAAAACAGACTTATAAACCTTCAAATAATCAGAGAAAATACAAACATGTGCACACACACGTGCATACCAAAGAAGACAAAAATACACATAGTAAAACATAGAAAACATAAGCAGTATTAAAATAGAAAACAAGACAAGAAGACACAATTAAGGCGAATGTCAGTTACATCAGCACATGTAAATGGGATAAAACTACTCATGATAGAAAAATGATTCTCACAATGAATGATAAAAGTGTCTTAAAAAGTGTATGATGTGTGCAAGAGGTGCATCTTTGCCAAAATAGCTCAGAAAGGTTAAAAATAAAATACAAACCGAGGTATACCAGAAAATACTAAGTTGAGGCTGCAATGTTACCATTAGCCAAAGTTAAATTAAATATAAAAATGTGAAACGTGACCAAAAAAAAAAAAAGTTAAACAGGAGCAACAGTGGTATCCACCTGAAGAATCTAGTTTAGGCAGGGTGCGGTGGCTCATGCCTGTAATCCCAGCAGTTTGGGATCGCTTGCATCTAGGAGTTCAAGACCAGCCTGGACAACACAGGGAGACCCCCTGTCTCTACAAAAATTCAAAAATTTGTGGGGCATGGTGGCATGTGCCTGTAGTTCCAGCTAGTCAGGAAGCTGAGGTGGGAGGATCACTTGAGCCAGGGAGGTCAAGGCTGCAGTAAGCCGTGATTATGTCACCATATTCCTGCCTGGGTGACAGAGTGAGACCCTGTCTCAAAAAATAATAATAACAATGAAATAAATAAAACCACAGTAAGACACCACCTTACCCTAGCCAGAATGGCCATTATTAAAAAGCTAAAAAATGACAGATGATGGTGTGGATGTGGTAAGATGGGAATGCTTATACACTGTTGGTGGGAATGTAAATTAGTACAATGTCTATGGAAAACAGTATGGAGATTTCTTAAAGAACTAAATCTACCATTTGATCCAACAGTCCCATTACTGGGTATCCACACAAAGGCAGAGAAGTCATTATATGAAAAAGACACCTGCACATGCATGTTTATAGCAGCACAATTCACAATTGCAAATATATGGAACCAAACTAAATGTCCATCAACTAATGAGTGGATAGAGAAAATGTGGCATATATACCATAGAATACTACTCAGCTATAAAAAAGAATGAAATAATGTCTTTTGCAGCAACTTGGATAAAGCTGGAGGCCATTATTCTAAGTGAAGTAACTCAGGAATGGAAAACCAAATACTACATATTCTTACTTATAAGTGAGAGCTAAGCTGTGGGTACACGAAGGCATACAGCATGGTGTAATAAACTTTGGAGACTCAGAAGTGGGGGGTGGAAAAGGGGTGAGAGATATTGGGTACAATATACACTACTTGGGTGAGAGATGCACTAAAATCTCAGACTTCCCCGCTATACAATTCGTCCATGAAACCAAAACCCCCTGGTACCCCACAAGCTATTGAAATAAAAAAATTGTATATATAAAGAGAACAAAAAGGCCTGACATTGTGGGCACATCCTATAAGGTAAGAGAAGGATCAGACAAAGAGCTGTAAGGTGACAGATTAGCTGAAAGGCTCCAGAGGAGAGCTGACTGCACTAACAAACGTTGTGTTTTCAAACATATTTCAAGTGCATGTCAGGTCATTCGGATGGGACAACAGTTTATACCATAGTAGCCAAATGTAAAAAGAAACAAGTCATTTCAGGAAAAAGCACCAGGTTGAAGGTGGCACCTCCAAATATAATGTCCTCCTGGAAATTGTGAATGAATGAAAGGAGTTTTGTGGGTATAATTCTGTTAACAATCTTGATGGCATCATCATGGATTGAGGTGGGCCCTAAATCCAATGATAAGTGTCTTCAGAAGAGAAGAGGATAAAATGTCCACAGAGGAGAAGGCAACATGAAGACAGAGCAGAGCCCAGAGGGACGTGGCCACAAGCCAAGGAATGCTGAGGATGGCCGGCAGCCACCAGAAACTGCAAAAGAGGCAGGGAACGTTTCTCCCTCGGAGTGTCCAGAAGGAAAGAGCAGTGCCAACGCCTTGACTTCAGATTTCTGGCCTCCAGAACTGTGAGCGAATAAATTTATATTGTTTTAAGCCAAAAAATAAAAAATAAAAAGCAAGGTGAAAGCAGCCATCATGATCATTATCATTTAACATGGCTGTAGCAGTTCAAGCCAGTGTAATTAGACAAAAAAGAGAAATGTGATGTAAATACTGGAAAGAGGAAGCAAATTTATATGTAGATGATGTGATTGGAAAATGCACAACTATTAGAGAGACAGTAATTCAGGATGCCTTGGGCGCGGTGGCTCACGCCTGTAATCCCAGCACTTTGGGAAGTTGAGGCAGGTGGATTTCTTGAGCCCAAAAGTTCAAAACCAGCCTTGGAAACATGGCAAAACTCTGTCTCTTCAAAAAACACAAAAATTAGCTAGGCATGATGGTGAGCACCTGTGGTGCCAGGTACTAGGGATGCTGAGGTGGGAGGATCACTTGAGCCCAGGAGACAGAGGTTGCAGTGAGCCGAGATTGTGCCACTGGGCAACAGAGCAAGGCCCCATCTCAAAAAAAAAAAAAAAAAAAATCAAGATGATGGCAGTTTCCAAGGTTCATATACAAAACCCAGTAGCTCTCCTTTACTTTATATATATATAAAAAATATAGATGTATATATATATAATCTATCAGAAATATAAAATAGAAATTACAGTTACAATGGCAATCAAAAAGATAAAATATTTAGAAAAATATTTAAAAGACATAGAAGGGCCTTTACAAAGATAATATTAAAATTATACAGCAGGCTGGACAAAGTGCTCCCAGAACTTTGGGAGGCCAAAGCAGGAGGATGGCTTGAGCTCAGGAATTCAAGACCAGCCTGGGCAACATAGTGAGGCCTCACCACTACTAAAAATAAACAAAATTAGCCAAATGTGATGGTGCACGCCAGTAGTCCCAGCTACTTGGGAAGCTAAAGTAAGAGGATTGCTTGAGCCCAGGAGTTTGAGTCTGCAGTGAGCTATGACCCGCCACTGCACTGCAGCCTGGGCAACAAAGTGAGATCCCGTCTCTAAAAATAAAAATAAATAAAATAATACAGAGAATATTCTATTCTGGGCTTTTGTTTTTTGTTTCATTTTATTTTGTTTTGTTTCATTTTGTTTTGTTTTGAGACAGGGTCTCACTCTGTCTCCCAGGCCGGAGTGCAGTGGCATGATAACGGCTCACTGCAGCCTCAACCTTCTGGACTCAAGCGATCCTCCCACCTCAGCCTCCTGAGTAGCCTCCCGAGTAGCTGGAACTACAGGCACATGCCACTACACCCCAAAAAGTTTGGAATTTTGATAGAGACAGGTGCTCCCTATGTTGTCTAGGCTGGTCTCAAACTCCTGGATGAATGTGATCCTCCTACCTTGGCCTCCCAAAGTGCTGGGATTACAGGTGTGAGCCACTGTACCCAGACTATTCTGTGCTTCTTTTTTTTTTTCTTTTCTTTTGAGATAGAGTCTTCCTCTTGTCACCCAGGCTGGAGTGCAGTGGTGTGATTTCAGTTCACTGCAACCTCTGCCTCCGAGGTTCAAGCGGTTCTCCTGCCTCAGCCTCCCAAGTAGCTGGGATTACAGGCACCCACCACCATGCCTGGCTAATTTTTTTTGTTTTTTTTTAGATGGAATCTCACTCTTGTCCCCCAGGCTGGAGTGCAATGGTGCAATCTCGGCTCACTGCAACCTCTGCCCCCGGGTTCAAGCGATTCTCCTGCCTCAGCCTCCTGAGTAGCTGGGATTACAGGGGCCTGCCACCATACCCAGCTAATTTTTGTATTTTTAGTAGAGACAGCGTTTCACCATGTTGCCCAGGCTGGTCTCGAACTCCTGACCTCAGGCGATCCGCCTGCCTCAGCCTCCCAAAGTGCTGGGATTACAGGTATGAGCCGCTGTGCCCAGCCTATTCTGTGCTTTTGAATAGAAAGACTCAATATTATAAAAATGTCAGTGCTGGCTGGACACAGTGGGTTATTCCTGTAATCCCAGAATTTAGGGAGGATCACTTGAGGACAGGAATTCGAGACCAGCCTGAGCAACATAGTGAGACCTCAACTCCATATTTTAAAAATTTAAAAATAAAAAATGTCGGTGCTTTCTCAATTAATCCATTTATTTACTGTGACTCTAATCAAAATACCCATCAGATTTGTTCATTAGGTGAGGAACTTGTCAAAAATTATACGACAACCAAATGAGGAAATAAATAAGAGCCAGGAAAGCCCTGAAAAAGAAAAGCAACGAGATGAGGCTAGACCTATCAGATGATAAAAAATATTATGAAATTATAATTTGTAAAGAAATTTGGTACCCAAAGGTGAAATAGACAACTCAGTAAACCAGAATAGAAAATCAGAAATAGATCCCAACACATATCAGAATTCAGTTTATGTTTAAGGTGACATTAATTAGTAGAGAAAGGTGGTAGTAAAATTTACTACCCATTTGGGGGAAAATATAATGGGAACACTATTCCCTAAATCAAAATAAATTACAGATGGATAAAGGACATATATTAAAAATAAAACCATAAGACCATAGAGAAAAAATAAGTAAATGTATTTATAAGATTATGATAGAGAATTCAGCAAATAAAATCCAGGATCCCTAAAGTAAACATTTGTGAAATGTGGCTATATAAAAATTTAGGCTCATGCATGTAATACTGACACTTTGAGAGGCTGAGGTGGGAAGATTGCTTGAGCCAAGGAGTTCAAGACCAGCCTAGGCAATATAGCAAGACCTGGTCTCTACAAGTAATTAAAGAAAAAAAAAAGAGTTGAGAGTGGTGGTATGCATCTGTGGTCCCAGCTACCTGGGAGGCTGAGGTGGGAGGATTGCTTGAACCCTTGAGGTTGAGGATGCAGTGAGCTGAGATTATGCCACTGTATTCCAGCCAGCCTGGGTGACAGAGCAAGACTCCGTCTCAAAAAAAAAAAAAAAAAAAAGACTTCTGTACGGTAAAGCATTCTATAAAGCAAGGTGAAAGACAAACCAATAGTAAGTGCTACTGTGTGACAGACAGACAAGCTCACCTCCTTCATCCTCAAAGACATAAAGCAACTCAATACAAAATGAGTAAGGAATATAAACCAGCAGTTTACAGAGAAACAGCAATGGCTTTTAAAAGCCTCAACTTCACTCGTAAAAGAAAATGCCGATTGAAATAGTAAGATTTATTTCTCCTATCACATTGGCAGAAATTCACAGTTTGATAGCACCCAGTGCCAGGGAGGGTGTTGGGAAACAGTCACCCTCAGACATTATTGGTTGAGAGTGAAATTGGTGCAATTTTTGGGATGGTGATTTGGCAATGTCTTTCAAACTCCTTTGACCCAGAACTCAACCGCTTGGATTTTTAACCTACAGATCTATGCACAGAAGTCTTCCAATTTAGATAAATAAGAATGTTCAAGAAATGTGCTTTAAGACAGTCTCCTTTCCTCATTTTTGCTTTCCAATGCAATGCTCAGTGGGCCTCAAAATTTGATGTGCATAAGAATCAATTGGAGGGTTTGTTAAAACCCAGGTTGCTGGGCCCCACTTGCAGAATTTCTGATTCAGTAGGTCTAGGAAAGACCCAAGAATCTGCATTTCTAATAGCTTCTCCAGTGATGCTGATGCTGATGATCAGGGGTTAGAACTTGAGAACAATTGCCTTAGCCTGTTGAGAGGGCCAGGGTCGGTCTCCAACCAAGAAGAAAGCCTAAAGAGGGGAGTTCCTTTGAGGAGGAGGAAGAGTAAAAGGCAAGGTGGAGAGGAGCAGAATTCCCCTCAGGACTATGGAGAGGAGGAGGTAGTTGGGGTGGGGTTGTCCAGAGAGGAATGTTTGAGCCCCCTAAGGAGCCAGGACCTTAGTTCCTATTTGCAGCCTCATCAAAGAGTCTTCCCTTCCTTCTGCACAAACAAGGATGGCTCAGAAACAGGAGGACCCATCGTCTATGCTCAGTGGATCCACGGGCTTGGAGGAGAATATTAGCCACAAGCAGACAGTATGGACTGAAAATCAGACAGCTAGGTCATCCTAGACAGGTGAAGGCATCCCCATTCTTCACATTGACCTCAGAGGGGTGGGGTTGGGATGGCACACAGGAGAGTGTCTCTGCTGACTGAAGGGGAAGCTCCCCTTGAGACTCAGCTGCTCGGATTTGATTGCGGAGGGCGGATTTCTTTTTAACAAATCATGTTGGAAAAACTAGATATTCATATGCAAAATAATGAAGTTGGACCCTTACCTTATTATCATACAAAATTTATAAATGGATTAAAGACCTAAACATAAGAGCTAAAACTATGAAACTCTTAGATGAAAAATAACTTGAAGCTCCTTGCACTTGAGAGTCATGAATGGAATAAAATTCTTACCCATCTGCGACAAAATAAGAAATGTATTTGGTCTTCGTCCCTACTTTCTTGCTCAGAGTTCCTTTGGAATTTCCCTTGGAGTTTCCTGAGTGATAGGATTTATCCTTCAGGAGCCCCTTACAATCACACCTGAGTCTATGCTATTATAATAAAGTGATTAAGGGTGGGGCCCTTAGCCTCAGAATGAGGTTGGTCACCAGAAAGACCAAGGGATTAGAAGGGTAGAACTTTCAACTCTACCCATCAACCTCCAGGAGGGGGAAGGGGTCTAGAGATTAAGCTCTACAGAAACTCCTGAATGATAAGACGGAATGAGCTTCCATGCTGGTGAACACTTCCACATACCAAGAGGGAAGCACACCCCAGGGCTCCAGACACTTCTGAACCTTACCATCTGTTTCTGGTCGTCTGGCTCTTCGTTTGTATTCTTTATAATAAACTGGTAAGTAAAGCACCTCCCTGAGTTCTGTGAGCCATTCCAGCAAATTATTGAACCTTAGGAGGGGGTTGTGGGAACTCCAGCTTTATAGCTGGTTGGTCAGAAGTACAATAGGCTTGGACCTTGTGACTGGGGTCTGAGAGGAATGGTTAGTCTTGTGGGACTGAGCCCTCAAGCTGTGGGGTCTGCACTAATGCTGGGAAGTTAGTGTTCAAGTTGAATTGTTGAACACCCAGCTGGTGTCTGGAGAATCAGATAACTGGCTGTAGGTGTTGGAAAACTCTCCAGACCATCATGCTAATTTAGATGAAGAGAAACCAAACAGTTGAACCTGACCTGTGGACTCCAGATATACCTCACTGGTCTAGAGATAGATTATTGGTGAAAGGCTGAAAACACTGGCTCCTTTTTCACAGTAATGGCACTATGATTGTCATTAACTTCTCTCCTCTTTAAAAAAAAAAAAAAATCAGGGTAAAACTTAAAGTGAACAAATCTTCAGTAAGGAACTTGAATCTTTACATATGTATATACCTGTCCAACTGCTACACAGATCAAGATACAGAACATCTCTATCACCCCAGAAGGCTCTTGTGCCCCTTCCCAGTCAATATCCCCAAGGCAACATTATCTATCACTGTGCTTTAATTCGCCTGTTTTAACATTTAATATAAATAAGTGGAATTATAGTTACTCCTCTTTTAAAGGTCGCACCTCCCAATACTGACACAATGGCAATTAAATTTCAATCTGCGTTTTCGCGGGGACATTCAAACCATAGTATTGTATGAAGCAATAGCTTGTTATTTTTCATTGTTGTGTAATATCCCATTATATGATAACAATTAATTTTCACTTACCTATTAGTGGAATTTGCATTGTTTTCAGTTATGGGCTGAAAACATACATAAAACCTCTATAACATTCTTTTAAATGTCTCTTGGTGTGTATAAGTGCCTTGTTTCTTCTGGGTATATACTTAATAGTGGAATTATTTCCAACAGTGGAAATATTTCCAACTGTTTCCAATTATAACCCTCATTAACTCAAGTGCCTGAACCTGCCCAGTTCCCTGGTTGTGTCAATTCACCCCTCATCAACAATGTACGATGGACCAGGTGTGGTGGCTCATGCCTGAAATCCCACCACTTTGGGAGGGCAAGGTGGGCAGATCACTTGAAGTTAGGAATTCGAAACCAGCCTGGCCAACATGGTGAAACCCCGTCTCTACTAAAACTACAAAAATTAGCTGGGTGTGATGGCATGTGTCTGTAGTCCCAGCTACTCGGGAGGCTGAGGCAGGAAAATTGCTTGAACCCGGGAGGCAGAGGTTGCAGTGACCTGAGTCACACCACTACACTCCAGCCTGAACAATTTACAACGGATCTGGTCAATTCTCAATTTTGTCATATTTAATGTTGTTAGTTCCTTTGATATTAGCTTTACTAATGAGAATAAAGCATTAATTTTTAATTTTAAAAAATTTTGTTTAAAACTTGTGATAATTTTTATTTACCTAAAATTGGTGGTTCATGGATGCTGAATGTTGGAGAAACTGTTAGGACTCTTCCAAGTATTCAGAAATTCCTTGAGGATGTGTGAGTGTGTTTCTGCCTATATATATGACATAGCCACAGATGGCTGCTGCTCCAGACCCCACCCTTATTGCTTTGGAACAGAGCTTTCTTTTCCCCATGAATAAGAAGAGTTTACTTGGGATCCCAGAGGGAGATGTTTCCCATCATCAGCAACATCTGGGGAACATCTGGCGAGTCCATCCCAGGATAGGGAGATGCTTTTCTGGAGAACACACAGCACTTATTTGATTCTTTTTATTCTCCTGTATTTTCCCTTGTTCTCTTTTTCTCTTCCACTGGGCTCCCCACTCTAAGCACCACTCCAGCCCTCACCAGCCAACTCCCTAGCCTGATTTCTATCTTGTCTGGTTTCCCCAATATACAACCCAACAGAATGCAAACATAGGCAGCATGAGAGACCCTCATTAATTCTAGTGCCCAACCCTGCCCAGTTCCCTGATAAGCAGGCAGTATCTTCTAGAAACTGAGTCAAGGAATGTTGAAGCTGGTGAGGGTTCTCTTGTCCAATGCCTCCCTTTTACAGATTGAAAAGCTAAAGGCCAGAGAGAGAGGGGAAGGGAGAGTCAGGGACAGAAACCAAACTAGAACATCACTTCTGGGTATCATAGAAACCCCTCTTCTGCTGGAAACTTGGCCTGGAGATTAGAAGCAGGCAGGAAGGCAGGCAGTGGAACTTGGGATCAGCAACGTCTGCAGCCGGCAGCCACAGTGAAAGCACAGCTGAGGTCTGAGGTGGTTGGTGGAGGATGGGTGGCCTGGGGGGTTACCCCTCAAAGCCCTGAGAGTGGAGTCACCTCTAGCAACAGACACCCAGCTTTGTAGCCTTTAAGGTCCTTCCTGAGCATTCTCAGCTACACCATAGCTTCAGTGTGCTAGCTGTGTATCCATCCACTGCCACCTCCAGCCCTGCCCTCTCCTTGAGCCCTAGCAACTTTACCCATTTACTAGGCACGTTTAGTTTACTCAACAAGTTCTTATCAAGCATTGGAGATAGAGCAGTGATCAAGTCCAACATTGCTCCCGCCCTCCCACTGCTCACAGACAACGGAAAAGGAAATGCACAAGGAAACCACAAAACTAAGTGGGTGCAAGGCAGGTGCGAGGTGGGATCAGCATCCTTGAAAGTTTAAAACAGGACATACTCTGAGAACTGACCACTGGCCAACAGGGCTGGAGAGCAGTCATCAGGGGTGTGAGGTGGAAATGTACAGGTGAGGCTGGGACAGAATCATACCTCATGTGTAAAATAAAACCGAATGCAGAAGGACTAATGTTACAAGCACATGAATTGGCCAGGCGCGGTGGCTCACACCTGTAATTCCAGCACTTTGGGAGGCCGAGGAGGGCGGATCACCTGAGGTCAAGAGTTCGAGACCAGCCTTGCCAACGTGGTGAAACCCCATCTCTACTAAAAATACAAAAAAACTAGCCGGAGGTGGTGCCACATGCCTGTAATCCCAGCTACTTGGGAGGCTGAGGCAGGAGAATCGCTTGAACCCAGGAGGCGGAGGTTGCAGTGAACCAAGATGGAGCCACTGCACTCCTGCCTGGGCAACAGAGTGAGACTCCATCTCGAGGGGAAAAAAAAAAAAAGTACATGAACCAACAAAACGACACATTCACACATTAATGGCATTTAAATGGTCGCGGGGGAGGGAGTGGGAAATGAGGGTATGAAGAGAGGTTGGACTGCGAAAGTGAGAAAGGGCCAGATTATTCCGGCTTTGTAGGTCCCAAGGAGTTGAGACTTCATCAGGAGGGTACCGAGAAGCCACTGGAAGCTTGACTCCAGCTGCCCAGACACCTCCCCCTGCAGGCCCCCAGGTACACACTCAACGCATCCGGAAGGACAGGGGCCTTTATCTTCCCCCCAACCTGCTTTCCTCCTATTGTTCTTCCAGGAAAGGTAAAGTGGAGCAGACCCCTGCCATTCTACATACACATCTGAGGCTGAAGAGGGGCTCTCACCATCGTCTCCACCCCAGATACCATTCAAACAGGCCAGGAGGTCACCCCCACCCCCAACCTGGAGGAAGGTAGAATGGAATCCTGAGGGCTGGGCTAGTGGCTGACAGCATTCATCTAGGACAGTCAGAAGAACCCAGAATGCAGCGGGAGCAGGACTGGGAGGGGGAGGGTCAGGCTCCCACGAAGGCTCCCTGGAGGAGGCAGTGCAAGCTGAGCCCTTAAAGGCGTTGGGATTCTGGTAAGCACAGAGAGGGCAGGAGAGCATTCCAGTCGAGAAGACCGGCTGCAGCAAAAGCGTGAGGGTGGAAACGCTCGAGGTGTGGGTAGACCCGTACCTGCAGTTGGGAAGTGGGGCTGAGGGTGGGCTCCCAGGCCAGGACTTGGTTGCCGGGGCAAGTCGTACAGGGCGGGTTGGCCCCGAGTCAGGAAAGGCCTTGGCGGGAGCAGAGAAGGCAGTGGGCCATTTTAAGTGGCCAAGATCTGGCCCGGAAGAAACCAGACTTTTTATTTTTTTAAGGGAAGGTTGAGGTGGGAGTGGGGAAGCTAGTTCCAAGAACCCCTAGTTTGGAACTTCTGCAGGGAAGGGTCTCTTGGCCCATGGGCAGCGGTGAAGTTCAGGCCCACTGATTACATCCATCCTTCCTGCTCCCCGCCTCCTCGCTCCCCACACACCCCAGATTCCTCTCCAGCCACAGTTTACTTTTCCGACGGATCTGGGGTGGGTGGTAGGTTGGGGCGGAGGAGGGAACGTTTAGATTGGAATATAATAAACTCCCTCTAGAGGGGTGGGGGTGGAGAGCGTACGGGAGACGTCGGCTATGCCACTGTCTCGCCCCTGGCCTCAATCTACCCATCTGTAAACTGGGGCGGTGGGGCGAGGGGGGGATCTCTACTCCCGGCTCTGCCGGCTTGAGTCGTCCGAGCCTTTAGGGACGGTGCTGGAAGCGGGGCGGGGAGGGCGCTGGCGGGAGAGGGCTGGGGGCGGAGAGCGGCGGAGGCGCAGTAGCCGGGTCAGAGTCCGCAGGGAGGCCCCCAGGCCGCTGCGCCAGGCTCCAGGCGGGGGAGGAGGCGGCGCCTCCGGGGCGGGGCTGCCGGGCGGCCTGGCTGGAGGCCCGGCGTGCGTCAGCGCAGTGAGCCCCGGAGTTTTCCACTGACGAGGAGGGCGGAGCGGCGGGCGGGGCTGGGCGCAGCCAGTCTCCCGCCGCCGCCGCCGCTGCCGGACGCGCAGAGCTAGGGGCGGCTGGACCGACGGCTGCCGGGCCGAGCGCACAGAGTCGCGGCGCTGGGGGCGTCCCCCGCCGGGACGCGGGTCGCGTCGTTGTCCTCCGCGAGCGTCCGGATTGCAGGTGAGCGCCGAGGGGCCTTGGGTCCAGAAGGACGGGACTTTGGGGAGGGGGCGTTCAGCGCGAGTGGCACTGCCGCTCCTGCCTCCTGTCGTTCTCTCCTCGGCACCCTGAGCGGGCGCGGGGGCGGGAGCTGCCCGGCTCTGACGGCGTGCCGCGGCCGGAGTCGGGGTCGGGGGTCCGGCCGGCGGGAGTCGCAGGTTTTCTGCTCCCCTCCCCCGCCCGCCGCGGTAACCCCGAGAGAAGTCACGGCTCCCCGAGCTCTGCGCGAGTGGGGACAGAGCCGGGCTTGCGCGCGAGCGGCGAGTTGACGGGGGCGTGCGTCCGCGGGCGAGTTTCTTTTTGACCCAGTTGCCTGAGAACTTTTCAGAAGTTCCTCGCGTGGCCGGAGCAGGTGACATTTGTCGCCTTCCTCCTCGGGCTCCCCCCTCGGGGAGGCTGCGGGAGCTGCGGCGTGTGCCGGGCGCCCCGGCCGGCGGGGTCAGGGAGGGAGTGGAGGGATGAGCGAACAGGGAAGCGCGGTGAGTCACGGACCCCGGGAGGGAGGGAGGGAGGGATTGTGTCGTAGGCTCACCTGTTTGTCAGTCGCCGTCACTCTCAGAGGCCACTGCTGTGAGTCACGGGCGCAGCTACACTGGCCACCCGCAGGCACACGTAGACTCTCTCCCACGCACTTCTCCTCCTTCTGCAGCACGTACTTCCTCCCCTTCCTCAGTTTCTCCTCCCCGGGGCTCATTCACAGGCACGCACTGTGGAGATGCCCACACCACAGCCATAGTCACACACTTAGTCACTCCCGCTCCTGGCACAATCACACACAGCCGTAGCCCACACTCCTGACACCAGAGAGTCCCTCCCCGTCTCCTGCTGCCCACCCAGCGCCTCCACCCAGAAGTCTCAATCCTTTTGGAGAGTAACTCATCACCTCCCCCTACCCAAATCCTTGACAGCCGTGCCCTCTTCTTTCTCCACATCCCGGTATCTGCCTTTCTCCTATGCCCTTGACCTGTCCTCTCACCTGGCCCTGGCAGCACCTCCAACCGGTCACACCCCCTCCACTCCCGGTGCTGAGCCACGTTTTTAAAATGCAAATCTGGCATTGTCACTCCCTAGTTAAGCCCTCTGTGGCTTGCCGTGCCCTCGAGCTAAAGCCTGCCCTGGAGCCCAGGATCAGCCTCGCGGGCTGCCCCTCCTCCGATCACACTCTCCTGGTCCCTCCTCCTGTTCCATACCCATGCGGATCCCCTAACTGGAACTCTGCCTACTTTCCTTCCTCAAAGAGACCTACTTTCACACCAGCCGTGCCCTGTCCCACCCTTCAGACCCTCCATCCCAGCACCCCACTCTGTCCTTCCTGCTCAACTCAGAGCTTCAAGAGGGCAGCAGCTGTGTGAGTCTTGCTCCCTGCACGCGCGAGTGCCTGCCACAGCGCTTGGCACGTATGTGAGCTTGGTGCGTATTTGTTGAATGAATGAGAGAGGGAAGAAGGCCCCTCTTAGGTGGAGGAAGCAGTCATTGTCAGGTGCAATGTCCCTTCTACAGGAACAAGTGCCTCCGGTAGCCAGCATACATTTGGCACCTATCCAGTGCCAGGTCCTGAAGGCCAAAGCCGAGGAGCCATCCCCTCCCCCAGCTCTCCTTCAGAGGGATGCTTGGGGAGGAGGTGCCAAGGCTTTCGGTCTGTCCTCTCTGGGCCACCCAGGCTCGTTTTTCAGTAGGGACTAGAGGTGCTGGGAGGTGCCTTCCCCTTCTCCCAGGAAGCTGTTCCTGAGGGACAGGGGTCATGTGACCCCAAGTGTTTTGGGGGGACTGGCCAAGGCCTGGGGCTCAGGTTAAAGGACACATTCTTCAGATTCCTGAAGGGGGATGGAGGCAGCTAAAGGTGCCCCCTCCCTAAGACTGGCTTGGGCTGAGGCCTGGGGCACTGGTGGGACTGCCGAGGTGGACAGAGGAGTTGCTGTGACTTTTTCAAGCCCCGCCCCCACTTCTCGAAAACAGCCCTTGATTGCTTGGTGCCCGGGGTGAGGTGGCCTTTCCTGGATTCGCATAGTGTGACCTGAGTGTGTAGATAACTGTGGCCAGTTGAGTGGGGGGTTGTCAGTGCCTGTGTGTGGTGGCAGGAGGGCTGCCCGATTGTCAGGGCTCAGATCCCAGAAGAAGCCTGGCTCTCTGATTCAGGGCCTGTCTCTGGGGTTCCTCGGCGGTGT
The DNA here is from genome assembly GCF_001698545.2 of Rhinopithecus bieti. Classification (NCBI taxonomy): domain Eukaryota; kingdom Metazoa; phylum Chordata; class Mammalia; order Primates; family Cercopithecidae; genus Rhinopithecus; species Rhinopithecus bieti. The sequence goes on from NW_016814090.1 coordinate 285,340, forward strand.
GGTATTTCTGTCTGAGCCAGCTCCTGGGAACTGCTTTTCCTTCCTCCAGGACCCTAGGGAGGGGGCTGTGCTCACCCTGGGAACACTGCCATGGTCAGAATCTTGATTCCTGGGTAGCTGCTGAGGGCCCCTCCCCCCACCTCTGACTCACTGTCTGACACTTTTCTTAGATTCTCACTATCTTTCATTCCCTCTTGGCCTCTCCTTGTATCTGGCTCAGTCTTTTTGTCTCATCTCCTGCCTCTGCCTCTTAGCCTCTGGATTCCCACGTGGAACAGAGGAACACGAGAACCAAGGGCACTTCCCCCGCCTCTCCAGAGGAGTATCAGGGAGGAGGTAATTTCTCATTTCATTCCCGTGCTGCAGATTTGGAAGGGATTGTTCATCACTAGAACCTGCAGCATGACTGTAGCTTCCCTGTGTCTCTGTTTCCCTGTCTGTAGGCTTGGAGGTCATAACCTCCTCACCTTAAGTTCTCTTTCTGTGGACATCCCTTAGGCAGAGCCTCAGTGTGTGGCTGAGCCTGCCTTCCTGACATCTCTTTCCATCTGTTTCCTCTTGGGGAACTGGGGAGCCTCCTGGGATTGCGTACATTGGCACCTGCCTGCAGCCTGAGCTTCCCTCTCCTGCCCTCAGAGCCACCCTTTTTGAGCACCATTCTTGCTTGTACCCTCTGGCACAGCTGGGGGATAGACATGTGATTCTCCTCCTGCCCCTCTTAAATTAACTGTGACAGGAGCAGGAGAAGGTCACACTGACCAGTCGCCCTCAGCAACCTCATGTGCGTAAGATTGCCTGTGCAATTGGGTCTATACCCGATATGCAGGGCTAGTCTGCTTACCTCTGGTATTATCAGGTGCCCTCTCTATGCCAGACTCTGTCCTAGACATGGGCACAGGGGCAGCCAGACAGAGATGCCCTCAGCGTGAGGCAGATGAGCAATGAGGCCCCTGCAGTCTGATCAGATAACGTCTGTGATGGGGAAATACCAGGGTTTTTGTGAACTGTCTTACTTTGGGCTGCTGTAATAGAAAGTCCACAGACTGGGTGGCTTAAACAAAAGATTTATTTTTCACACCTTGGGAGGTTGCAAAATCCAAGATCAAGGCTCCAGTCAGCCTGATGAAGTCCCTCTTCTTGGCTTGCAGATGCACACCTTCTTGCTGGGTCTGAGCTCACATGTTGGAGAGAGAGACCATCTCTTTTGTGTCACTTCTTATAAAGGTGCTAATAAGGTGTCATTCATGGCCTGATTACCCCCCAAAGGCCCACCTCCAAATCCCGTCACACTGGGGATTCAGTCTCAACATAAGAATTTTGATAGGATACAAATATTCAGTCCCTAGCAGGAGCGCAGAGAGGCAGGAGGAAGGAGTAGGGGATTCGGGAGGCCCCTGGAAAGATGACTTTCTGAAAGGGAATGAGGCTGGGTTGTTCCAGCTTTGCAGAGGCCAGGAGGTGAGCGGGGACATGGCCATTATGGGAACTGCAAGTTCAGCTGGAGTATAGAGAGCAAGGTGGGGAGAGGGAAGCAGTGGCCGGGTCAGCTTCAGCTTCTTGAATTCTGGACTTGATCCTAATGTCAAGCTTCCTCAAAGGGAGCTGTAGAGGCTATAGAGTGGTTCTAGGTGTGGCAGTGGCAGGTAAATGTGTGGTTTAAGAGGGTCATTCTGGCTGTAGGATCAAGAATGGCTGGGGAAAGAGGGCAGGAGCAGAGGGACATGGGGTAGCCACTGTGGGAACAGAGACATGTTAAGGTTAGTGAACGTTTTAAATTGATAGTAACCTAAATAAAATGTGTAAGTATATAAATTTTATGTGTCCATAAGATGAATATTTACAATTTTAGAGTTCCATGTAACCACTATGCAGATGAACATAGAACTTTTACAGGTCCCCCAGCCCTTCCTACCCCCGACCCCAGAAAATTTCCCTCATGACTCTCTCCAGGGTGTCCTTCTCCCTCCCCTGGGGAACCACTGCTCTGACTTACATCATCACGGAGTAGTTCTGCCCTTTTTTTGAACATTTGCATATATCTTGTGTCTGGCTTCTTTCACTCAGCATGATGTCTGTGAGATGCATCTGTGTCGTGTGCATCCAGGAGCTGGAGCTCTTTTTTTTTTTTCAGTGTGGAATAACACATTCACTGACCACTTATCACTAATCTAAGAACATGTGACATGTATTGATTCTTCTAAACCTCCCAACCCTATGAGGTCTTAAGACAAAGAATTGGAGGCACAGAGAGGTTAAGGAACTTGCCCAGGATTACCCAGTCAGTTAATAGTGGAGCCACAGTTCAAAAGCAGGTAGTCTGGTTCTGGAGCCGAAGTTCTTAACACTATGCCACGTGGCCTCCATTATACCTACTGGGTCTGTCCCTGGCTTTGTGTGGATTAAATGAATTTACGTGAACTCCCAGGCATGGGGTGCCTGGATGTAGATGGAGGGAGAGAGAGGAAGGAGTTGAGGATGACTGCAGGTTTCTGGCTTGAGTGACTGGGTGGGTGGTGGGGCTGTTACTAAGATAGGGAACACAGGAAGAGGAACAGATGGCATGGGGGGTGGGGAACAGAGACAAGGGGTTCGATTTGGGGCCTGCAGAATTTTATGTTTCTAGGGGATGTCTGGGCAGAGACACCAAGTGGGCAGTGGGTCCTGGGGGATCTCAGGCTGGATGTGTGGTGAAGGAGGCATTCAGGGCCCTGTAGATGGCATTTGGAACCTGGGAAAGGATGGGGTCTCTTGGCAGGATGCAATGGGGACAGGATGTGTGGGTGTTGTCTGTCCATATGTGTGTTTCCGTGTGGTCTGTGCACGTGTGTACATGTGTGTATGCCTGCCTCTGGGTCATGAATCCCCCACCTCCTGGGAGAGCCTGCAGGTCAGATGGGAGCTGGGTTGTTTTTGTTTGTGGTTTGACCCTGCGAGGGGTGCCAAGCCTGAGAAACTACCCAGGGAGAAGCCCCGGAAACATCTGTGAGTCTTCTTCCCCCAGGCCCAGGGTGGGGGATTGGCCAGGGAGGGAGATTTTCTTGCTTCTCTCACGCTTGCCTAGGGGAGGCTGTCCCTGGGGTAAACATTATCCAGTTAGTAAGGTTGACAGCAAACCCTACAGGATTCGGGGACTTTGTTGGTGGCTGGGAAGAGGGGAAAGGAGTGCTTGGAAAGGACACCTGAGTAGAGGAGACCAAGACAGCCTTCTGGTTGGTTTTTCCTGTTCTCTCTCATTTCCTGTGATGGCAGTGGGGGAAGGGTTCCCCAGCACTGGGGCCTCGGCCTCAGCTTCAACTTCCTTTCCCTTTCCCCCTGGTGACCTCCCCGAAGACCCAGCTGGAGCAACAGACACAAGGTAGCTGTACTCAGCGTTTGGGATTGAGTCTTCTGGGGCTTGCCAAACCTTGGGAAGGGCCATTATTCGCTGAAGCCTTCCAGGGAAGGAGCCCCAAGTCTCTCTACTTGGATAAGGCCAGCCAGCTGTGGGAGTCTCTGGTTATACTTCTGCTGAAGGCTGAGACTCTCACATGGAGACAGTGTTGTGTTGTGGGGTGCTCCATGTCACGAAGCCACAGACAGGAGAAACTTTGGACATTAGGATCAAATGAGATGTTAAAGAGACAGCCTGAGTGGCTGTGGTCACATAGGCCTGGAGGCAGGAGACTTCTTGACAGTGGAGCGGGGCTTTCTAAGGGAAAGTCTGAGAAGCTCCCACACCGGGAGGGGAAGGGCTCAGAAACTACTCCGTCTAGGAGTGGAGGCCAACGTCAAAGCCAGCCTGTTCCCCAGAATGCCTGGCTAGCCTGGAGCAAGGGCCCGCAGCCCTGCCTATGTGCAGGGTGGCGTGCCTGTGTGGGTGTGCTGGAGGAGGAGGAGGAGGAAGCAGGGCCACCGTACCATGGCCATGCGGGCTGTGCGGGCTGTAGGGCGTACACACACACACACGCATACACACACACAGGCACACAGATGCGAGCTGTGTGAATCACCCAGCCTATGAGTCAGCCCCCAGGATTCCTGTCGGGGAATGAGTGAGACCAGGCTGAGGTCTGTCAGTCCATCTGTTGGTCTGTCTGCCTCCTTCCCCTGTTGGTGTGGATGCGTGTGTGTGTGTGTGTGTGTGTGTGTGTGTGTGTGTGTTGTAGGAGGTGGTGGGGAAGGTACCTAGTGCTTGGGAAGGCTTTGGGCAGAGGTGGGAGTTTGAAGCATCAGGCCGTGGATTTGAACATTAGTTTGGAGGGAGGGAGGTGCTGTGTCTTGTGCAGAGATCCTCCTGGAGACTGCCCTCCCCCACACAGAGCTCCACAGGCAGGGCTGGAGAGGGCAGAGGCCAGTTTCTGGGATGCCTTGGAGGGTCAGTGGGAGGGATGATGACCCTGGCTGGAAGCCCACCTGCTGTTTCCTGCCTGCCACTTAGAACTTTCTCATTCTCACTCCAGGCTGTCTGTCCCCAGACCCCAGAGTACCTCTGGCACCACCATGACTGGGCTGTTGAAGAGGAAATTTGACCAGCTGGATGAGGACAACTCCTTGGTCTCCTCCTCCTCCTCTTCCTCTTCCTCTGGGTGCCAGTCTCGCTCCTGCTCCCCAAGCTCAAGCTCTTCTGTCTCCCGTGCCTGGGACTCAGAGGAGGAAGGCCCCTGGGATCAGAAGCCCCTGCCTGATCGTGACTTCTGTGGCCCCAGAAGTTTCACCCGTGAGTCCTCCCTCCCCTGGGAACTCCCATCACCTGCCTTCCTTCCTGAAAGATGAAATTTAGAGGTCCTTGACAAAATGCCTTTGGCCTCTGGAGGTCATGTCCCCATGAAGGTAGCTCTCACGAGCTGTGATATAGTGGTTACTCAGTGCCCACTGTCCAGGGGCACCTGAGCCCAGCTAATTCACCTTTGACCTTGGGAGTAATGACATCCAGGATGCAGCTCTGCAGAGTGCCCTCAGGGCCTTCCCCGTCTGGCCCCTCCCTTCTGTTCCAGTTTCGTTTCTCCAATGAGCACCCTACCCTCCTACAAAGGGAACTGCTGGAGTTCCCCGCCCGCCCCATGCTTCTCTGCCATGGGGCCTGTCAAGCCGGTCCCTCTCCTGTCAAAATGCTGCCCATTTTGCCTGAACATAGTGAAAAGGGGTTTTTCCTGGTTATTTTCAAGCTTGTATAATTGTGATTCCAGACTGACGAACATGGCCCTAGAGCAGTGTTTCTGGGCCTTATTTTTCATTATTGTTCCCCAGGAAGCCTATTAAGACATTTTCTCCTTAATTTTCCCCCCCACCATGAAATTTTAATACAATAGATGTACTGTTTACCTTTTTATGTACTGTGTATATATCTGTGCATTACACATAAAAGAATATAATTTTAGCACATGGAATCTAACAGTATAAACAGAAAACCTTTTAGAAGGGAATTCCCTCTGGTAGCTGGGTATAAAATTAATACAGTAAGTTGAAATATATGGAATTTCCAATATTTCACCATTACATGGTAATTTATTACGGTTCAACCTAATGAAAATACCAGTACGTAGCTTACTAATCAATAAACATTAACTTGTAAAGGGAAAGCCTTTTAAGCCTGTTGCAGAACACAGAAATCCTACAAATCAATAAAAAACAATAGAAAACTGTACAAAGGACCTGTACATGGCTAATAAACATAGGAAAGATGTTTAATCTTACAAATACTGTCATTTAAACTGGAAAATAACGATAAGCCAGTGCTGACATGGGTGTGGTGTTCAGTTTCAGCTGCTCCAGTCCCAGCCACACAGGCTCCTAAATTCACATTTCTTTTTTCAAAGTGGGCGGAGAGGGAGGAGGGGGAAGGTGGGAGGCGAGAGGGCAGTCTGGCATGATCTTCCTGGAGGTGTGTTGTGCCTCACTGAAAACTAATTCCTAGCATCTTTGCCTGCTTTCCAGCCCTGTCTATCCTGAAGCGGGCTCGCCGGGAGCGCCCAGGTCGTGTAGCCTTTGATGGGATCACCGTCTTCTACTTCCCCCGTTGCCAGGGCTTCACCAGTGTGCCCAGCCGTGGTGGCTGTACTCTGGGTATGGCCCCTCGCCACAGTGCCTGCCGCCGCTTCTCTTTGGCTGAGTTTGCACAGGAGCAAGCCCGTGCACGGCACGAGAAGCTCCGCCAGCGCTTGAAAGAGGAAAAGTTGGAGATGCTGCAGTGGAAGGTAGAGAGAGCCCTCTCGTGGCCCACCTCCTAAGGCAGTTCCTGGAGTCCTAACCTTGAGGGGTGGGTGTACCAGGGGTGGGTGCTGACTTGCTCATTATGTATATGGGGAAACAGGCCTGTGGGCCTAGTGATTGGCTTGATTGGAGTCTGTTGCCTGGGTCGTCTGCAAACAGGAGGCACAGAGGAGGGCTTGTGTCTGTTTGCTGCAGGGGCTGGGGGCATGATACCTGAATCTGAACTTGAACTTTTTGGAGAGGGGGATGTGAAGCTGATAGGAATTAGGGGGGTGCGTATCTGTCTGGTTAGGAAAGGGAGTCTGTCCATGATCTAGGGAATGCCATGAGTAGGATATCTCTGTCTTTTTTTTCCAAATGCCCTGAGGACCGTATTCTTGGCTGTCCTGTTCACTGTCATACACACAGTGCCCATCGCAGATTAAGCACGAGTAGTGGGAGGGTAAGCACATGGGAGGGTTTGTCTAGTGACAGTAGGGCTAAGCCCATGTCCATGTCTGTGCCTCTCACATACCTCTTTCCTGTGGATGCAGCTTTCGGCAGCCGGGGTACCCAAGGCAGAGGCAGGGCTACCACCTGCGGTGGATGCTATTGATGACGCCTCTGTGGAGGAGGACTTGGCAGTCGCTGTGGCAGGTGGCCGGTTGGAAGAAGTGAACTTCCTACAGCCCTACCCAGCCCGGCGACGTCGAGCTCTGCTGAGGGCTTCGGGCGTGCGAAGGATCGATCGGGAGGAGAAGCGGGAGCTGCAGGCACTGCGCCAATCCCGGGAGGATTGTGGCTGTCACTGCGATAGGATCTGCGACCCTGAGACCTGCAGCTGCAGCCTGGCAGGCATCAAGTGTCAGGTGTGGTGGCTGGACTGGGCTGGGATGTGGAACCTGATGTGGGGACTTCTTTGCACTCCACAGTAATCCTCACTTGTACCTCTACTTTCTCTGCAGATGGACCACACAGCATTCCCCTGTGGCTGCTGCAGGGAGGGCTGTGAGAACCCCATGGGCCGTGTGGAATTTAATCAGGCGAGAGTTCAGACCCATTTCATCCACACACTCACCCGCCTGCAGTTGGAACAGGAGGCTGAGAGCTTTAGGGAGCTAGAGGCCCCTGCCCAGGGCAGCCCACCCAGCTCTGGTGAGCAGGCGCTGGTCCCTACTTTCCCACTGGCCAAGCCCCTGATGAACAATGAGCTGGGAGACAACAGCTGCAGCAGCGACATGACTGATTCTTCCACGGCATCTTCCTCAGCATCGGGCAGTAGTGAGGCTCCTGACGGCCCCACCCACCCAGGCCTGCCTGGCCCTGGCTTCCAGCCTGGCGTTGATGATGACAGCCTGGCACGGATCCTGAGTTTCAGTGACTCTGACCTCGGCGGGGAGGAGGAGGAAGAGGAGGAAGGGAGTGTGAGGAACCTGGACAACCTCAGCTGCTTCCATCCAGCTGACATCTTTGGTACTAGTGACCCTGGTGGCCTGGCCAGCTGGACCCATAGCTATTCTGGCTGTAGCTTCACATCGGGCATCCTGGATGAAAATGCCAACCTCGATGCCAGCTGCTTCCTAAATGGTGGCCTTGAAGGGTCAAGAGAAGGCAGCCTTCCTGGCAACTTAGTGCCACCCAGCATGGACGCTGGCCAGAGCAGCTCAGTGGATCTCAGCTTGTCTTCTTGTGACTCCTTTGAGTTACTCCAGGCTCTGCCAGATTATAGTCTGGGGCCTCACTACACATCACAGAAGTTGTCTGACAGCCTGGACCACATTGAGGCACCTCACTTCCCCCTGCCTGGCCTCTCTCCACCCGGGGATGCTAGCAATTGCTTCCTGGAGTCCCTCATGGGCTTCTCCGAGCCAGTTGCCGAAGGCCTGGATCCCTTTATCGACAGCCAGTTTGAGGACACTGTCCCAGCATCTCTAATGGAGCCTGTGCTGGTGTGAGGACCAGGATGCCTTTTCCCAGCCCCAAGGGACCTGTTGCTTTCTTGTAATTGTGGGGCTCCCCAGAGTCTCTGTGTAACAGTCTCCCACTGGCTGGCTCACTCACAGGTGCCATGCGCACACTCCTGGTTTTCATACAGTTCTCTGGATTTATTTATTTGTTTTAACTTTTCTGTGCTGAAGAGAGGACTGGGGGGAGGGGCTTCCCGTTTCAGCTGCCTGGACCCCAGCACCCACAGTTTGCTCTTCCATCTCCACAATGTGAGCCTGGAAGAGGAGAAAATGTGGCTCCTCTGGAGCTTGGCAGACCACTTTTCGGTCTTTGCATGATGTTCCTTAGCCCAAAGACGGTGAGACGGCTGAAATCAGGTGGCTTCTGCCATGCTGAGCCCTAGACCCATGGGTAGCTAAATCCTCTGGACTGTGAAGACTATAATTTATTTCCATAATTTATTTGGAGATTGAGGCGGCTTTGGTTGCACCTCTCTGGCTGGTGGGTAGTGCCAGGGGTGGGGTGGCCACAGGCCCTCAAGGAGCCCCTTTTGCCTTGTAGTCCTACACCTTGCCCTACCTGGGCTTTGGTGCAGACTGGGTGTGGATTTGAGCTCTATGATCTATGTCTGCTGCCTGGCTCCTGGATGGCTATGCAGGCAGGTGCTGGCCAAAGACATCATCTAGGCAGGGGGAGAGGCTGGGCTAACCAGCTGTGACCAAAACTCCCTTCTGCCCCACCCTGCCCCCTCCACTTCCTGCCCTTTGTTCCATCTTCCCCTTCCCCAAAGGCTGTAGCCTTTATTCCAGGCCCAGGGATGTAGGAGGGGGAAGGAGGAAACAGGAGGCCCAGAGAAGGCAAAGGGCCTACCTCGGGCACAAACCATGCCCCAGACTATTATCTCAGGGCTTTCTGGGCACTGCACTTTGGCCTGGCCCACCTGCCCATGCCCTGAGGCCAGTTGGTGAGGGGTGGCTCCTGAGGGCTTTTATACCCTTTGTTTGCTAATGTTTAATTTTGCATCCTAATTTCTACATTGTCCCTGAGTGTCAAAACTATAATTTATTCCATTTCTCTCTGTGTCTGTGCCAAGAAACGCAGGCTCTGGGCCTGCCCCCTTGCCCAGGAGGCCTTGCCAGCCTGTGTGCTTATGGGAACACTTTGTACCTGAGCTTACAGGTACCAATAAAGAGGCTTTATTTTTAACAATGCGGTCTGTATTTCTGGGGTGGGAAGCAGGGGTACACCCTCAGGGGAATTGGGGTTGGGGGACAAACCCTGCAGAGGGCAGTATGGACACAGGCTGTGTTGGCTGGTAGGAGTAGGCACACCCAGCATATTGGGCCTCTTTCCAGGCAAGCCAGTCAAGTTGGAGGCAGGAAGCCAGCTGAGGCTGACCAGGCAGATAGAGCACTTTTTCCTTTGGATTAACCTGTTCCTCTACAGTGGTGACCTGGGGTGGTGGGGAGGAGCAGCAGCAGGGTCTTCTGACATGGGGCTATCTGCTGGGGATGGGTGAGGGCACCCTCCTTCCTACACACCCACACTGAGTTCAGGCCTTGTCCTGAGGGTGAATTCACCAACTGGATGGAGGCAGGGCAAGGGGATGTGCCTGGTCAAGGCCTGGTGATGGCCTTACATAGCAGCTGTGGTCCGTGAGGACTTGAGCCAGGGGGGCAGCGGGAAGGGCGGGGGGAAGCTGCAGAACCTCATCCATCTGCACCAGCCAGACCTGTCTGACCTGTCCCTGGCAGCTCAGCTGGGCTGCAGGCCAGAGGAGTAGGCCACACCCTGCTCTGGGGAGCCCCAGTCCGGGGACCTGAGAAATGTTGACTTCCCCCTTAGGAATGATAGTGATTTGTACAAGAGCTGGAAGGAGGAACTGCCAGAGGAGAATTGATTTGGGTTTCCTTGCTCTAATTCCCTGCCTTGGTCTGTACTGGGCTCACTCATCTCTTTGGCTTGACTGGTAAGAGCACAGAGCCAGAATGCTGGGCTTGAATCTTGGATTTTCTACTACCTAGTGAGGTGATTTATGTGAATTACTCCCTCTGTGCCTGGGTGTCCTCGATACTGCATGCAAATAGTAACACTACTCACCTCATAAGCTTGTTTAGTTCATATTTACAAAGCCCTTAAAGAGTGCCTGGAACATGCAAGTCCTGTGTACGTTTGCAACTTGCATCAATTTTCATGTTTCTGCCATTCTTTCTCTGTGTGTTTAATCCTTTCTTTTTTGCCTGTCCTGTCACCCTTTAGGTATCTGTCTCTTGCCTTTGGACATGCATGGACATGACCACATGGCCGTATCAGTGCCATTAGAGGACTCATGCTTTGGAATCTGGCCTGTGGTGGGGCAGTATGTCCCTGTAACCAGCTTAGCTAGGAATAGCTAGGCCTTTGTCTTCTCAGGGTAAAGTGCCCCGGTACACTGAGTTGTCCTGTCTCTTCTTCACTGGTGCCTGGAGACCCTTTTGTAGAGATTACTTCAGCATGCACAATCCAAAACCTGGGTTCTTCCAAGGGCTCTCAGGGTCACTCTGACTGGCCTGGTGGTCTGGGTGGCAGCCCTCAGCTCCAGTACTCTGGCAGGAAGCCCCAACAGGCTTCCGCCCCATGGACTCAGCCCATGGCTGGACTGAGGCCTGCCTAGTCCCATCTAGGGCCACAGGGTTCTTAGTTTTTGTTTCTTTGTTTTTAGATAAATGAAGACAATCTAGGTTTTACAGCAAAAACATGATTAATACACAATCCCTTTACAGGATCATTCTCCATATAGATAGACCTGTCAACAAACCTGTCCCAACAAAACTGGGTTTTAAAGGAGATCACAGAAAGGGGACTGGGTTTTCCCATAGGAAAGATGGTAGTAACCTGGGGAAAGCATTCCAGATCCCCAGCTTATATCAACAAACCATATATGTGATCAGCAGTGTGTTATAAAAATGAGGCTCAGCAGCCATCCGAGTTACACTGTTCCAAAGGGACCCTTATCTGTCCACTGTTCCCAAACCTTAGTCACTGGACAACTGCTCTTGAAAACTCTGCCCATATCTGCATTCTACTTACTCTAAATAATTTTTCTTTAAATCAATTATATCAGTATGCTTAAAAGTTAAACCCATCCCATGGAACAGCACCCGTAAATTCCTGACTTTGCTGTGCTACTTGGTTTTCTATGTAAAAATGATGTGTAAGCACACAGTTATTAAACTTTAAAATGTTTGCTGTATATCACTGGTAGAGAGTTGTGCCATGATTTGGGAGACATCTAATTTCCTGCCACAAATGGGGACACTAAGACCCAGAAAGGGGAAGGGACCTGGGAAGTCCACATTCAGAGATCCTAGGCTTCCTGACTGTCCTGAGGCCAGACTGTCCCATTATTGGCATCCTTAATGACATCAAGGAAGAGTGGTATTGGGAGCACAGCAAAGGTGCCCTCTGTCACCCTCTTGCCAGTTGCAGTTAACATTATTCATCTAAATAGGAACCACTGCATTTGCCCCCATAGACATTAAAAGGGTTTCTGTAGGATGTTAGATGGCCAGTGTCTTTTGCAAAAGCTGAAGTGGGAACTATTTTTTCTTGGAATGTATTTCCTTGTGCCAGGCGAGGGTAGTCAGGTTTGTCCCAAACTGGTAAGGACCAGAAGAACCCAGCTGGACTTGGTGGGGAGTGGGGGGGAGGTGGCAGGGGAAAGGGAAACAATGCATGGACAGGGTGGGACAATGGCCCTTGCACCCTGCAGGCCCTCTCACACAGGACCTTTTGCAGCTGATCCTCCTGTCTGGGCCCACTGCCCATAGCATCCTGGGCCCACCGCCAGGCAGACTCAGAGGGTAGCATGGAAAGCAAGAGTAATTGCTTCTCTAGCTCCAGGATCCTGGAGACCAGACAGGAGAAGGGCAACAACCATTGAAAAATAGCTGAAGGGGATCCTTTTCGACCACCATTCCACTAGAAGCCCCCTCTTTGCTCCCCTCTGCCCCCTCAAAGAGTCTGGGATAAAAGCGAGGTCTGTTAGAAAGCACCCAACGAGCCTAGCAAAAGTTAAGCCAGTTGATGTCTTTCTTCCCAGAGCAACATTTCTTGTGCCTTAAAAACATAAAGCTTCGGGGTGACCCTTAGGTCAGATGAAACATGATTCAAAATAAACCACATACACTATAGAAATGGGGAAGAATGTGTCATTTTCTGAATCCCTTCTCCACTGACCCACTTTTCATCCCTCCACACAACTTCAGAAGGTTGATGGCTTCTACTGCAGGCCCCTTGACCCCAGCTAGGGCCTCAGGGACCTTCGGGCCTTTTCCAAAATTTCCTCCCTGATCTTGGGGTAGTTGGGGTGCTCCCTGAGGACCTGGAACAGAGAATGGGTATGCAGTATCAGGCAGGGTTCCCTACCACTACACCAGGCCCTCCCCGCCAAGGCTGCTGGCTTACATCGTGGCAGATTTCGATGGCCTCCACAAATTTCTTGTCCTTCAGGTAGTTGAAAGCAAGTCTGAAGCCTACCAGGGGCATGGAGAGCATAGATGGTGGCACCCTGATGACCTGAGAACCCCTATGGTTCTCATAACAGCCAGGGTACAGGCCTTGAGTTCTGGGGTCATGGTGGGGATCCTCCTGCCCACCTCCCTTCCATGTCCATTCATGTGCACCCTGGCTGGTTGCCTTACCAATGGCAGGGTTGGCGTGATGACTGTACTTCCAGGCCAGTTTGTAGTTGGTGACTGCATCCTTGTAGGACTGCTCCTTCTCCATGATGAAGCCCATGTACTCATAGGCCTTGTAGCAGGACTGCAGGGAAAGCCAGTTAGAGCCTCTGCTGGTTCCCTGGGCCAGGGTGGGACTAGGACCAGAACCAGAAGCAGGCAAGGGACAGAAGTGAGCTGCCATAAACCAAACTGCCAAGGGACCTCAGGGGTACCCCAACCTTTGCAAGAAGCCAACTGTGTGCCTTCTTCTCAGCTACCCCAGACACTGGTATAACCCCATTCCCTGCAGCCCTCCTGTTCCGCCACTCCCATTCCTGGCCTGCTCTGACCTGCAAAAGTCCCTCCAGGTTGGAACCCTTGAAACTTTCCCATCTTTTTCTGTCATTTAGTGTTCCCTCCTCTGGACATGACACGACCCTGTGTACCTCCTCTTACCTGGTCCATCGCCCTTGATCCTCATTCCTATTCTGGTCTGTTGCCCATGTGCCCCTCTCAGCCTGCCTCTTCCCGACTAGTTGTTATTCCATATGACCTCTGCCTGCAAAGCCTGCTTCACCTTCCTGGAATGCCTGGAACCCTTTCTGCCACCCTGCAGCCCCAATGTGTGTGTGGCCCCTTGCCTTGTTGTACTGCACACAGCGCCGCAGCAGTTCTAAGGCGAGGTCAAACTTGCTGCCCTGGCAGTAAATGTCGGCCAGCAGGAGCCAGCTCTTCTCCAGGTCCTCAGCCTCACTCAGTACCCAGGGGGCCTTGGCCAGGCGCTTCAACTGCATACGCGCCTTGGGGATCTGCTTCAGGAACACGTAGGCTTGTGCCAAGGCCAGCAAGGCAGGGACACTGTCCTTCTACACACCGGGTGGGAAATGGACGTCAGCACGCCTTGGCCGCCTAGTCAGGCTCGGCCCTGCCACCTGCCCATGCCCGCCAGTCCCCACCAGCCACACCTCAGCCTGCGCTATCTGGATGAAGCTGCCCAGCGCAGCCTCCATGTTAGCCTTCTCCTTGGTGGCCAGCCGGCAGAGGCCCTGCAGCAGCCGCAGCTGGGTCTGGCTGGAGGCTGAATTCGGGTAAAACTCACGCAGCAGTTTCTCGGCGGTGCTCACGCCCTGCTGTTCCACCTCCTTCTTCTCTGTGTAGCTGCAGGTGTTAGACCTGGGTGTCAGACACAGGCAGGTGGCCTGCCCGTGTGGCCCTCACCTGGCTTCAACCCAGAGGCTGCAGGCTCTCTCTAACTTCCCCAGGGTTCTGCCTCTGCCTTCACGGGCCCTTACTTGCTCTCGGCCCCCTGGTTCTCAAAAGCCTCTCCGCCCACAACCTCATTGTCTGGATTCAGACAGATCTGCACCATGTGGTAGATGGCGCTCTGGCCCCAAGTGCTGTCCTTGCGTGCCTTGTTCAGGAACTTTAAGGCTTCGCTGGGCTGCCCTATGTGCCTGTAGTGGAGAAAACACCAAGAATCAGTGAGGGAAACTGAGGCTCAGGGCAGAGATATACAAGGGCCACTTTGTGAGTCTGCACAAAGCAGAGGCTGGATAGCTGGTTTCCCAGTTCCTCTGGAGGAGACGCAGGCGTCGGACCTGGGTGTTGGATGCAGGCCAGTGGCCTGCCCAAGTGGTCCTCACCTGGCCTCCATCCAGAGGCTGCAGGCTCTCCCCGACTTCTGAAGGGTTCCACCCCTGCCCCTGTGGGCCCTCACTTGCTGGGCCTGGGTGTCCTAGAGGCAGAATTTCTGCTCCCTTTGTGCAGCACAAGGGCCTAGCCTATCTGCCAGTAGGGCTTCCTGCACACAGCTGCCCCTCAACACACCACACCCAACTCACCAGCAGTAGATACCTCTGCAGTAGTTGAACCCTGGTTCCAAAGGCACCCGGCTGGACACCTTCTTGGCCAATTCAAAAAAGGCAGGAATGTCTTCAAGTTTACCACTTCTTCTTAGCAGATCGATTAATTTATTCAATACCAAAAAATTGTCTAAAATAAGAGACAGAAATCTCCAGGCTGAGATGCCCAGTAGCTGTATCAGATGAGGGTGCTGGGCCCCTAGGAGGAGCCAAGAGATACTGCCCATCTGGGCTGAGCGGGGACATTCCAACAGTTCCAGGGTTGAGTAAAGAATAATACTAATGCTTAAAAATAGTAAAGAATAGCAGCTAACATTTATATAGCACTTATATTGTACTTGGTATTAAGTGCTTCACCTATACATTAACTGCAAGATTAGGTAGGTACCTAATCTTTTTTTTTTTTTTTTTTTTTTGAGACGGAGTCTCGCCTTGTTGCCCAGGCTGGTGTGCAGTGGCACGATCTTGGCTCACTACAAGCTCCGCCTCCCGGGTTCATGCCATTCTCCTGCCTCAGCCCCTGGAGAACCTGGGACTACAGGTGCCCGCCACAATGCCCGGCTGATTTTTAAATATTTTTAGTAGAGACAGAGTTTCACCGTGTTAGCCAGGATGGTCTCAATCCCCTGACCTCGTGATCCGCCCACCTCAGTCTCCCAAAGTGTTGGGATTACAGGCGTAAGCCACCGCTCCCGGCCTAGGTAGGTACTCTTATTGTATCTGTTTTACAGATGAGGACACTGAGACATGGATAAATAATTTGCCGAAAGTTGCACAACCAGTAAGTGGTAGACCAGGACTCAGACCCAGGCAGCCTGGCCTCAGGACCCATACTCCTAACCATGGTGACCTCCTGGGCCTATGGGCACACTGCCATGGGCCTGCCAGGGCTCCAACCTGAGCCTCAGGTCTGGCCCCTTTCCCCAGCAAGAAGGGGTGGTTTTATGCTGCAGTGAATGGGAATGAAGCTATACAACAGAGGAGAATTTCTAGTCTCTCCAAGTGGCTGTGACCTCAAAAGGGAACTGTGTCGAGCCCCACTGGCTGTGATTTGGGGACAGACATGCTGTCCTGGGTCCAGTGCCAAGTCCTTGAGACCAGGAACTGGCCCCTTGGACTCGGGAAGGGCCGGCACGTTCCATTGGGTCTTTATCAGTTTCCTGCTTCTCTGGAACAATCAGGGAGGAAGGGGCTTCCTCTGCCCAGTCAGGAAGGAGGGAGAGGTCCCACCCTTCTCTGGGAGAGTGGCTCTTGCTCAGTGGGAACTGGTGCAGGCAGTCTCCATGGGCAGAATTACCTGGCACTTTCTCCAAGACTTGGTGGTAAAGATTGATGGCCGCTTCATGTTTCTGTTTTCTAAACATCAGGTCAGCCATCAACTATCAGAAAACACACAAGGCTCCAGATTTCCCAACAGTGCCAGCTTGCATGGGTATAAGGGGAGGCGGGGGGTATGGGGGTGATGGTGGTAAGAAGGGAAGGTAGAAAAGGACTTGCAAGGCAGCCTCCCCAGGCCTTGTGAGAAGCTGCCACAGGAGAAGCCTGAGGGTTTCTCAGGCCCCCACCCAGAAGGTGAGGACTTCCCAAGGTGGGGGGCAAGAAGAGCTGGGTTGAGGATGGACATGGGAAGGTAAGGCCAGTGGTAGAGACCAGTGGGGCTTTTTGATAGCCTACAGGGAAAGCCTCTCCACCCATTCTGATAACTGCCAGGCAATAGAGGTAGGGATGAGGACCCCTCCTTGTTCTGCAAGGGCTCAGCTTCTGCTCCTGGGCCAGCCCTGGAGAAGGTCTGGATGATAGGGAGGAGAGAGGCAGAACTGCGGAGGGCTTTTCCTGAAGCCCCAGGAACCTATCCCACTTGCCTTCACCTACAGTGGATGCGCTTTCCCCTGGGGTGAATCAACCTCACCCCACCTTAGACTGGCCCAGGAGGTTGATGCTGCCCATTGCCAGCCAGCCCACCCCTTCCGGCTAAAGGGCAGAGTAGGTGCAGCACTGAGTCCTCTCTGCCTGACAGCTCCTCAGAGGTGTTGTCAGTGAGGCATCCGAGGTTATGGGGCTAGGAAGTAGCCTGCATCTGGTCACAGGGACCCTGGGAAGGGAGGAAGGGAGGAAAGGAGGGAGGGAGTGGGTGCTGGGGGCTTCCTACCACAGAAGCAGTCTCATGGTTCTGCTCAGTCTGCAGGAGGATGGCACAGTGCTGCTCACACAGGTCCAGGTGCCCCTGGAGCAGGTAGAGCTGCGCCAGCTCCAGCATCACCTGGGACAAGGCCGGATATAATACACTAACTAGTAAACAACATGGGAAACCCCTGGGATCGTCTTTGACAGCTCTTCTCCTCACACCCCACTTCTATCAGCTCTGCTTTCAAAATATGTCTCAGATTCCCCAAGTGAACATCTCTGGCCTTCCCCTTCTCCCACTCAGTTCTCCAGTCATACCCTGTGTCTTACTAACCTCTGAAAGTTGGGCCAAGCTAACACATACTCATCCTTCAGCTTCAACTCTGGCCTCACTGCTCTGAGAGTCCTCTGTGCCCCAGATTCTGGGGCAGGTACCATTCCTCCAAGTGGTGCCCTGAACCCCCATGCAGGCATGTATTGCCTGGCATTGGTGCTGCCTGTGCTCTCATCTACATGCCCTTACCCAAGGGTAATCTGTGGGCAGTGACCAAGCCTTGCCCCACTGTGTCTCCAGAGCCGGGCACAGTTCTTGGCACATATTAGATTAGGTGTCTGTTAAATGAGTATTACATGAATGAATGGATCTGTCACTAAGCTCTTCATCTACTGTGTTAGCATGAATTCCAACTATGGTTCCCTTATCTGGAGCCACACCTCCCTCACAACTCTAGGCCCTCTTGGAAGCTCAGCCTGCACTTCACGCCCAAAGTGCCCTGGCAGCTACAACCCTTATCATCTCCCCACCTCCAAGGGGGACTTGAAAATGTCAGACTAATGTGACTTTCAGCAATGTCTTTCCCACTATACCCTTCTCATTTGGCTATCCAAGGTGAGCCTTGCTCCAAGGGCCGCAGCAGGTGAGGTCCCAGGTCAGCAGGAGCAGGCACCTTACCCCAGAGGCCACTGGCCTCCCATGCCCATCGTATCTGTGACTCCTCAGGGAAGAATGGAGAAGGAACTGGCCCCTGCACCTGGTCAGAGAGCTCAGCAAGGCATTGTGCCCTGAGGGAGAAAGCAGCCTCTTGCTTTGAGGGTCACTCACCTTATTGTCAGTGGGCAAGTAGGAGAAGACATCCTTATAAGACCGTACGGCCTTGTCATACTCTTTCTCTGCCAGGTAGTGCTCTGCAAACTGGATGCAGATAGAGGCTGCCAGTTGCTTCTGGGAGGGGATCATTTCTGGTTGCTCCAGTGGAACTCGCTTCAGTATCCGAGACTGGAGGTCCAAGGCCTTGGGAAACCAATCAAGCCAGGATCAGAAACTCAGAGCCTGACATACCAGTTCACAGAAAGTACCAAGCTCTTAATTCAGATCCAGAAGTATGAAAAATGACATCTTCAGTGCCTTGGGCAAATTTGGGTCACTCTGAATAGGCAAAGCCACTGGCTGAGTACACATGAGGCAAGCTAGTACTGCCTCTGGGGGCAGGAGCAGACGCAAAGGCACTCAAACAAAACACGCTTTTGTACTTTGCCTGTTTACCTGCTTCCATCACACCTTGAGGCTCTGTGTCTAATTTGCTTTGCTACACTACAGGCTAGAACTAGCACACAGTAGGTGCTCAAGGCACACAGTAGACTGTTCTGTTCTGTATGCCGCCCTGCTGGGAATTTGAGGAAGCAGCCACAAATATTTACCACACAAATGATCAAGTGAGTAAGCAGAGAACATCAGTGCAAGAGGAAATGATGATGCCAGGGTTAAGCTGTAGGACATGGGTAGGAATCAGCACTTGGCTCCCTGAGGGCCAAAAAGAGGAATGGGAATCCAGTGGTAAACAAGAGGATAAATCATCTCTAACAGTCAGAGTGTGGGCTCTCCCTCTAGAACCACAGAGCATACTCCAGAAACAAGTTTGAGGCCACACCCCTGGGGGAAAAAAGTGAGGAAGATGTGACAGGAATGGCTGGGGGCTCTTGGATCAGGGGCAGCCCAGTGTGCAAAGAACATAGGTTGGGACAGGCCAGACCTGGCTCAGGTCTCAGCTCCACCACTTGCTGGTACAGTCACATGCTGCATAACATTTCAGTCAATGACAGACCACATATATGATGCTGGTCCCTGAAGATTATAATACTGTATTTTTACTGTACATTTTCTATGTTTAGCTATGTTTAAATACACAAATACTTACCATGATGCTACAATTGCCTAGAGAATTCAGTAGAGTAACATGCTGTGCAGGTTTATAGACTCAGAGCAATAGGCTACACCAGATAGCCTAGGTGTGAAGTCAGCTATACCATCTGAGTCTGATATTCACACAACAAAATCATATTCCTGCTGATAAGCAACATATGACGTTGCTGTGGTTTGAATGTGCCCCCCAAACATCATGTGCTTTCCTGGAAACTTAATCCCCAATGTGGCAGTATTGAAAGTTAGGGCCTTTGAGAGGTGATTGGATCATGAGGGATCTGCCCTCATAAATGGATTAAACCACTTGTGGATGAATGGATTAATGGGTTATCATGGGATTGGAACTGGTGGCTTCCTAAGAAGAGGATGAGAGACCGGAGCAAGCATGTTAGCACAGTCGGTGCCCCCTGCCCACCATGTGATACCCTGCACTGCACTTTTTAGAGAGTTCCCCTTCTCCTGAGCAGAAAGATCTCACCAGATGTGGCTCTTCCACCTTGAACTTCTCAGCCTCTAGAACTGTAGGAAAAGTATGGATTACCCAGTTTCAAGTATTCTGGCATATACCCACAGAATATAGACTAACACAACTGAACCCCACTTTGGGCACATTTCTCAACCTCCTAGAGACTTATCTGTTACATGGGAATGTCACAATGCTTATTACAAAGGGCTACTGTGATCATTCAATAAGAAAGCAAAAACCCTACAGAACCTAGCACAGAGCTTTTCCTGCAGGGGAGCCATTGTCATTGCCTCATTATTATCTCTACTATCACCCTTGAGGACAAAGGCACTCTCTTACTTCCTGCCTTCCCCAGCCCACCCTAGCTCAGAGCACATTAGTGTACCGTCACTGAATGAACCAGAATGGGAAAATAAGTGAAGGTGGATGTCAGAGGTGTAACCTAGGTCCTTTTTTGAGGAAGAGGTCTGGGGCTTTACAGACCTGGAGTTCTTTCCTTTCTCCTTCTTCAGCCCCCATCAGCAGATGGCAGATAAAGAGGTTAAGTCCACTTGTCAATTACCTTGTTCAAAGTTTCTATCACAGCTTCTTTTTTATGGCTCTCATAAACCTTTGCCAGCAAAAGCAAGCACTTAACATCATTCATCATGGATGGGATGTCTTGGACTGTTAAACGGAAACTCAAATTAGTGTTAGTTTGCTGGTTCCTGGGAAGCTGGGTTGGTGGGGAGGGCTGGGTTCAGGACTTCAGCTAATGGGGAATGGGGTTGGAGTATGTCTGCTCCAAATGCTAGAAATAGGTTAGAATGCCGCCTCACCAATGTCATGTTCCAGTGCCTGCTTCAAAACTTTTTCTGCTTTATTGATCTTCTTTAACTTTAGGAGCAGTTCGGCCAGATCGCAGCACAGAAAGTCCTGTCCATTAATCTTCTGGGCAGCCTCATAATACTCAACTGCCTTAGTGCAAACAATAAATATTAGCCTCTGGCCTGGTTCTGCACTTCAGTGCCAGACACCATGTTCCCCTCAGCAGCCATCACACCAGTGTGCCCCTCCAGAACATAGAAGCCTAAGGTGAAAAAGCACTCCTCCCACCTGGCACAGGGTGTAAGCCTCAGCTTGAGCAGGTGTGGTCAGCAGCAAAGAGTTGCTCAGTTCTCCCCTTGGCACCCCATTCATCAAGGAACTGAGTGAAAACTCAGCCACTCTCCTCCCATCCAGAGCTCCCCAGTCATGTACCGTCATCCTCCACCTTCCCTGCTAGGCTGGCCCTCCCTGCCCCTTCACACCCCAGCCCAGCCTGACCTCAGTATACTGGTTGGCCTTCACATAAGCTTGCCCAATTCTGCTGGCCAGGGAGGCATCATGCGGGTTCTGTCTATAGGCCTCATCATAGACCTCCAGGGCCTTCTCGGGCTGGTGGGGAAAGTGTCTTTGGGTCTTCCTCTTCTCTCCCACTGGAGAAGGGAGACTGGGGGGCCACTTGGCAAGGCTGTGAGGCCTCTCACTTACCTCCAGAATGCTCATTAAAGCATCGCCCAGTAGCAGGCTGGTGTGGGGGCCAGGCAGATGTTCACAGAGCTCACTGCAAGCAAGAGTAACCAAAAGCTTATCTCAGGCTCACACACACCTCATGTTCCTGAAATTATCTCCTTCACTTCCTTCCCACTGATTCTGGCTGACATTCATTCATTCATCAATCAATACTTATAGAAAGTCCACTGTGCACGAGGCAGTGTGCTAGCTACCTGAGTCAGGCTCTCCACATCCATCTCTGTAGTTAGGCCATGGCCAGGCCCTCTACCTGTTCCTCTCACTCTACCCGCTATCCCTTCAGATCCCTCTCCATGAGGCAGCCATGTCACTCTTTCTAAAACTCCAATCTGGCCATGCCTCCATATTGTTCACTGGTTTCCCACTGCTGGATAGCCTTCCCTACTCCCTCAGCAACCACACCTCCCACTTTAAATTGCTTAGATGAAGCTCTGCCAGAAGAAAGGGATGAGGAAGGCGCCTTGGAGGTCCCAATGCCAAATCATACAGAGACAGCAGCTTGGAGCTTCAGTGTGTCTGCTCTGAGAACCAGGCCTACAGTCTCCGACCAGTATGTGCAAGCAGGTAAGCGGGGGGGG
>NW_016814090.1:307239-406204 GCF_001698545.2 Rhinopithecus bieti
GGGGGGGGCGGGGGCGGGGGGGTAAGCAGGGCTCAGGGCCAATTCAACTCTGTATCCTCAGAACTCATCCATGAACAGGGCTTACTGACCTTTCATGCTAAAATTATAACCCATGGACAATTCCATACATTCATCAACTACACTCCAAGGACACATTCTGGAGACCCAGGTTGAAGAAATAACATCTGAAGGAAACATTCCCTAAGATACCATCAAAGAAGAAGCTGTCATTGTGCTACCTGTGGGGCTTACCGGTAACATCTGATGTAGAGGCGCCTGTCTCTGAGGGTCTGCAGGTAGACATTGGCCATCTTCTCTCTGGCTTCCATGTAGCAGGACTGCTTGGGCGAGATGTTCCTTAGCATGTTCAGTGCCACGTCCACGTTACCCTTGCTCAGGACCAAGTCCACGTTGGCAATGGTGATGCGGTTCTCTTCTGGTGTGCCGCCAAACTCATTGATGGTGTCCTGCATGACCTTGGTGGCCTCATGCTAAAACATGGGAATCAAACAGACCCTCCACTTGGTGCACAAGGAAACAGTGGGTGGAACCAAAGAACCTGGTTCCTGGGCCTACCCTGAGCCTGCAGTGTGCCCCCGTCCCCAGGGAGGAGAGCATGGCATTTCTTACTAGCTCCCCATTCAGCCGGAGGGCCTCCACCAGTTCTAGTAAGATGGATGCCCGCTGGCTGGTCTGCAGAGAGGGCCCAAGGAACTTCCTGCCTTCTTCCTTCTTCAGAGCTGGCAATTTGATGACCATTTTCAGTGTCTTTATGGCTTCTGGATAGTCTCCAGCCTTGTTGAGAGCCCTGGCCTTGATGAGGTGGTAGAGGGGGTGATCTCGGACCTAGGAGGAGCACAGCAGAGTGTGGGGCTCCAGTTCACTGCTGCTACTGCTGCTGCTCACAGCAGCCAGGTCAGAGAAGACCTCAGGAGCCCACTGAGCCTACCCCTGCCTTTGGACCAGCAGAAAGATCTGTGGGACACAGCTAGCCCCTGGGGCTACTCTCAGAAGGCAAACAGGGGCCGCAGCTAGCTGGGTGTTGGGATGCTGAGAGGATGACAGGGCACCCACCTGGAAGTTGTGGCTGACACCCAGCTCTAAGCAGTGGAAGCACATGCCAAAGTTGCCCTGAGCCAAGTAGGTCTGACACATGAGGAGATGGGCATCCACGGAGGTGGGGTCCAGCTCCAGGCAACGCTGCAAGATGCTCTGGGCATTCTCTAGCTCTCCTAGAAATAGTACACAAACCTCTACATGCAGGGTTCCCAAGGGGCTCCTAGGACCTGATATGCAAGGGCAGAATGAATTTTACATGTCCTGTTCTCCAGAAATATACAAAGTTGGGTATTTTAGCCAGTTTTGTTCTGCTTCACTCAGGGGTCCATTTCTAAAATTAAGACTACACAGTTGTTTCCTTGACTCAGACAAAAGCCAGCAAACTCAAACCTCAGTGTAACACCCTTCTTGTCTTTGTAACCCTAAGGGAGATAGCTAAGTTACTTCACTGCTCCATCCAGAAGCTCAGGGGAACATATTAAGCCTCAATTCCCACACATAAGAGCAAACAAAACCTAGTAGTAACAGCAACTGCAATAGTTACAATTTATGAAGCTCCTGCTCTGTTTCAACACTTGCAAAGCACTTTAGAAAGTCTGATTTATTACTTGCCCAGCCCTGCAAGGTTGGTGCTATTGTTCTTGTTTTTTCAGATGTGGAACCTGGGCCACTCAGCTTGGAAGGGGCAAATTTGGCATTTATATGTCCAGACCTATTGGGTTCCTGGGCTTCAGCTCTGAACCCCCTGGCACTTGAGGACTCAGGGGCCTCCCTGCAGACAGGCTGGCACTTACAGGGTGGTAGCAGCAGCCTAGGGGTTGGGTGTAGTGAGTTGGTAGGGGCACTCTCTTCCCTTGCAGTCAGGTCTCTCAACAACCCCTACTTGGGATCCATAACCTGGTGGGTAGGGAGCCCCTGCTTCTGGGTCCCAAGCTCCCTGCTCCTTCTTACGTGCTGTGGAAATGTGAAGAGGCCACCATGGCAACCTACGCAGCTGGAGACCTTGCTTTGGGCCCAAATCTGCTGGCAGATGCCAGCACCCAGGGTAAGTTCTCTCACCCTGGCCTTGTATCCAGGATACTTTGAAGCTGTGGGGAAACCTGGCATCCAAATGAACATAGGGAGGACCAAGGATGAAGACAGGAAAGCTCTCAGCAGGAGTGCAACCCACACGATGCAATGCCAGAAGACAGACAAATGGCCACAGTATTCTGATCCCTTTGGACACTCCCAGAACACCAGAGATCAGCCTGGTTTCCAGGCAGGCAGGATGGGGTAAGAGGCCACAGGGAGATAGTACTTCAGGGGAGGACTCTGCATCACAGAGGACAATAGAGCACCCATGGAAGGTTTTCCCTCTCCTTCCCTTTCTCTCCAGGGTCTGGGCCTTGAGAAGGGAGAAGGTGAAAGGGCCCCTGGAGGCTCTGAAGACCTCATGGTACAGGGTTCTCACTTCTCCATGAGGCTTTTTTGGATAGCTTTTCGAAACTACAACCCTGACACCCCTGCATCACTTCCCTGCTGCAGCTTCTTCTACAGCATTACCATGTTCTAACAAAAAAATACGATGTGCTCCCTCGTGGAGCTTGCATTGAGTTGTCAATTTCCCCTTACTAGATGCAAGCTCCATGAGGGAATTTTTGCCTATTTTTGGTACTACTGTATCTCAGAAGAAGTTCAATAACTATTACCAGCACAGATCAAGTGAGTAAATCCACAAAGGCCTAGGTGGGAGAGACCCCTGCTGGTGAGAGGTCAGGGAGCTTACTAGGGTTACTAGGGGATAGAGGCTGGGAGTGGGCAGGCCTGTAGGGGCATGTGCCTGTGTGTGTGTACGTGCGTGCGTGTGAGTGTCTCTGTGTGTGTGTAGTACCCCAAGCAAGGAGTGTGTGTGTGTGTGTGTGTGTGTGTTTGCAGTATCCCAGGCAAGGAGCCTGTGGACACAAAGCTCCATCAGGTGTTTGCAAGGCCCCACCTGGCTGCCAGGACCCCACCCCCACTCACCTGAGTAATACCTGACCTGAGCCATCAAATACAGGGGGTCGATCAGAGCTGGTGCTGCTTTGACTACAGGATTCAAGATCACGGCGACTTGTTTAAGAAGTGGAGACACGATCTGGCCTGGTAACCTGGGCTGTGGGAACACGGTGGTGGAGGTGGGAGTAGGTTTGCCCTATTCTAAGAGAGACTCCTGGAGCTCTCAGAAAATGCTCTCAGTGAAGGAATTTTGCTTCATTCCACACTTATTTATTATCCTCTGTATCATCTAGTGCTTAGAGCACGAGCTCCAGACTATGGAACTTGGTTTTGTTCACTGTGGTGTCCCCAGTACAGAGAATGGTATCTGGCACTCAATAAATATTTGCTGAATGACTCATTACAAGGCACTGGGAGGATATTAAGGTATATAAAAATATGATCCTTGGTCACAAAGAATCCTGACTGGCTGGAAGAGCAGGACAAACAAGTAAAGACTAACATACTTCTTAGGGGGCTTCTGCGGAAAAGGAAGCCAAGCTCTTGTCTTGGATAAAAGCAGGGCCATGGGCTGGTGCCCTGTTCTTCCAAATGTGGTCCCTAGACAAGCAGCATTCATATCACTTGGGAACTTGTTAGAGATGCAGGATTTTAGACCCCCCTATAGAGTCAGAATCTGTACTGGAACAACCTCCCAGGTGACCTGTGTGCTGTATGTTCAAGTTTGAAGAGCCCTGGGCTCCCCAACTGCCCAAGGTTCACCCCATCCTTACTTGTGACTGGCCAAGTAAGGTCACAAGTAAGGATGCCTCTGTCCTTCAGGTGGGCACTATCCAAACCTGTACTCCAGACCCCCACCATGAAGATAGGCCTTCCCCTAACCTGTTTGGGGCAGAAGAGCAAGTACTCCTTAGCAATGCAGACCAGGAAGTAGGGGTCCAGCTTTTCAAAGTACTCAGAGCCAAGAGGGAGGCCTTGCATGCCGGAGAAGTGAAGCTCCACTGCCTCCTTCAGGAGCGCTGTGGTCTCTTGCTCCCCCTTGTGCTTCTTGGATGTCAGGAGGGCTTGGAGGAAAATTAGCACCTGTGGAAGACAGGACCGAGTCTCAGTGCCAATGCCAGCCTGGGCAGAGTTGGTAGGCAAGGGCAAAGTGAAGGTCCAGGTAACCTTGGCTGCTTTCTATTGGAAATCAGGGGTGGGAGGACAGCAAAGGACATTGTCCTGGAGCAACCCATGGCCCCAGGGAGCTCTGACCTCAGACTTCCCAAGGGACTTCTGCACCTCCTTCAGGAATTCCAGCTGGTGCTCAGCTTCCTCCAGGTGGCCTTCTAAGATATGACACAAGATGATCCCTGTAAATGGGACAAAACAATGATGAGTAGCTAGCCCTGAAGCACAGTCAGCAGCCCATCAGGTCAAGGAGCATGAATAAGACAGTGGAAGGAAGGTGTCTCAGCATAGGGAATCTTTTCCAACATTTCTACAAACTTAAAGAGAAATACGTGCTCATGCTCAAGAATTCAAACCCTAAGGCAATACAGAAAAACATCCCTAGCTCATGTTCTGGCTTTAACAATATCTCTCTCTAGAGATAATCACTAGGAAACACGTGAGGTATAATATGTTACTACTATATAGACACCTCAGACATATATATTTATATGTACGCACAAGCATACCAATGGGTTTAAAAACACACACATCCACAAAGGGAATCAAATTTCACATACACCATTCTACAGTCTGCTTTTTTTTGAGACGGAGTTTCACTCTTTTTCCCAGGCTGGAGTGAAGTGGCATGATCTTGGTTCACTGCAACCTCCGCCCCTCAGGTTCAAGCAATTCTCCTGCTTCAGCCTCCTGAGTAGCTGGGATTACAGGCATGGCCACCATGCCTGCCTAATTTTTGTATTTTTAGTAGAAACAGGGTTTCGCCATGTTGGCCAGGCTGTTCCCGAACTCCTGACCTCAGGTGATCCAATTGCCTCAGCATCCCAACGTGCTAGGATTACAGGCATGAGCCACTGTGCCCGGCCACAATCTGTTTTTTTAACTTTGTATATGATATCATATTTTCCCATCTCTTCATACAAATCTACCCCATTCTCTTTGATGACAACATAATATTTTACTGTGGATGTAACAATTTATTTAACTATTGCCCTACTGAAGGACATCTAATTTCACATTTACTTTGTTTTCAGTATTTAAATACTACAATGCTACGATGAACATTTACATACGTTCAAATTCCTGAGGGAGAGCTGATGAGTCACAGAGCACATATATTTAAAATGCTGACAGATAAGACCAACTTGCCCTCAAAGATATCTGAACTTATATTACTATAAAGAATTTAAAATATCCTTTCTTCATAACCTCAAACATGCTGTAATTTTTGCCAGTCTGAAACATGAAAAGTAACTAGTTTTCATTCACCACCTTTTTTTTAACTATTAGGGAGAATGAACATCTGTTCATATTTCCAATATAGCCTTTTCCTTTCTACTGTGAATTTTCTGTTCACAGCCTGCCTGGTTTTCTTGGAGGGGGTGATTTTTTTTTCTCTTCATGTTTTCTTAACCCTTTGTTGCAAGTGTTTTCTATTAGTGTGCCATTTATCCTTTAACTATTTTTACAGTATCTTGTCAGCTAGTAATTTTAAGCTTTTATGTAGTCAAATAGGTAAAATATTTTCTTTTGTGGCTTCTATTTTTTTTTTACATGTAGAGCCACAAAGCCAAACTTTGCAGCTTCCAAGTTTGGAGTTAGGATTAGAATCCCCAGGGAAACCCATGTTTCATTTAATTTTTATGTTTAATACTTAATTCACCTGAAATTTAAGTATGGTGTAAGATGAGAACTTACCTTTATTTCTTTTTCATAATGGATAGCAGGGTATCCAACTAGGAGTTACTGAACAACCTATCAGTTTGAAATAAGGCCTGTTACATCCCATTTATCTATTTGCTTATCCTAGTCAGTGCTGGCCTCAAAGGGACTTAATTACTGTGGTTTTGTGGTATGTTTTGATGTTGGGAGGACAAATCTCATCTGTTTGAAGCAAGCTATTCTACTTGTACAGATATTTCTTTGCTACTTTGGCATATTTATTCTTGACTATCTTCCTAATCACCATCTTAGTTTTCAGTTATATCCATCCCACTATTTGACCCACCTATACAATTTTTTACCTTACAACAATATTTTTGATTTTTGGCAACTCTTTTTTGTTCCTGTACCTTTTTCATAGTAGCATGTTCTTTACTTATAGACATAATAGCCTCTCCAAACATTGAAGGGGTTTTGGGAGGAAAAGTCTTTTCTGTACTAGCCTTAACTCTGCTCCTCAGAGGGCTACTGCTTTATATGTTCCACTTGGCCGATCTTTCAGACTGCTAGCAGATTTATAAAAGAAGGACAGCAAGTAGGCACATTTCACACACTGTTAACGTCACTGATTCTGCCAGACTGGACAGAAAATATGGTGACTCCAGGACATAAGAGTGGGCTCGGCTTGGACTGGGAGAGAGGACAGACATCCTGACCAGCGGACTTTCCTCTGGCTAACCACTGGGGCTCTCCCCCTTGAATGAGGAAGTAGGGAAGGACTCAGCCTGGTGGATGAACATTCTAGGGAATTTTGCTTTTGTGCTGAGCAGCCAAGTCCTTTTGTCCTTCATGTCCCTGGTTATGGTGGGAAATCATCCAGAGCACTGTTCCTCTCCCTCCTGCCCCAACACCCAATACACACCTCCTGGATTCTAGTCTCTGACCGGGGCACGGTTCCAATAATCCTATAATCGCTCTCACTGCCCTGTGGCATGCTTTCACACTCAGCCTCTGGTGACCCTGAGCTCGTGTTTTTTAGTTTTTGTTTTTCCTGGAACTCTTTGGGGAAAGCTGGTCTACTAAATTCTTTAGCTAACCCATCTCTGCCTATGTTGGTTTATGGGTTTCTAGATCTGCTTGGAATTCCCATGTATTTGACACCATTTGCCTTCCATCTTCTAGAAATGTGAAATTCTTCAAAGTTTCTGGTCCATGGAAGGTATTTTTCTGTTTCTAAGGCTGCAATGTATTCCTTTTTTTTTTTTTTTTTTTTTTTTTTTTCTGAGGTGGAGTCTCACTCTGTGGCCCAGGCTGAAGTGCAGTGGCACCATCTCGGCTCATATCAACCTCTGCCTCCCGGGTTCAAGTGATTCTCTGGCCTCAGCATCCCGAATAGCTGGGATTACAGATGTCCTCCACCACGCCTGGCTACTTTTGTGTTTTTAATAGAGATGGGGTTTCACCATGTTGGCCGAGCTGGTCTCGAATTCCTGACCTCAAATGATCTGCCCACCTCAGCCTCCCAAAGTGTTGGGATTACAGGCATGAGCCACCACGCCCGGCTAATTACCTTTTAAAGATATCTTTCATTATTTTCATGGGATCTGGGGACAGAGGGCAAGCATGGATTTGATGGGGTCAGCCTGACATGTTGAACCAGAAGTCAAGATAAACTACTCTGATAACTGTGCTATGCAGACGAGGAGCCTGGAGTTTAGAAAGGAGAAGTGACTTGGCCCCAAACACACAGCCCCTCAGGGCCAGGGCAAGAGCCAGCCTGCCTTGAGCACTGGATCACACAACTTCCTCAAACCAAACACTGCCATTTCAGAATTCACCACAGACCATGGAGTAGGGGGCTTTAAAAAATGTGTTAAATGGAAATGGCGTTATAGAAAGTTCATTTGTCATTTATAGAAAGGATTTTTAAAATCACCTGGACAGACAGGGAAATATATAATTCTCAGAGCTACTCTTTTTGGTGGTTTTTCAGCTCAGAGCCCTGGAGGAGGGTCTACAGAGGTGAATCTAGAGGCTCTGCATGTGCGGATTGGTGGTGAGTAGAACTTCTCCAACCCCGGCCTGGGCAGCCTGAGAAGAGGCAGGGCCCACTGAGTGTAAGGTTCAGCCTGTCAGTCTTCTGGGGCAATCAGTGTAGACAGGCGTTGGAGGTCTGGTGGAGATCAGAGTGACTCTGATCATACCTCCGAGCATTCCTGTGCCTCCTACATCCATACTTGTGGATTCCCAGAAAGATACCCCATCATACGTCGTACCCCAAAATTCACATACCCCCCCCAAGGAGAATGCTTTCCAGCACCTCTCTTCTGGACCCATGAAAGCTGCCCATTTTGGCTCCCGACACCCACCCCTGAACCCTGCCCTGCCTGCATATACCTGTCAAACCAGCCATGCCGTCCTTGTCCAGTTTCATGGCTTCTGTGTACCACAGCAAGGCCTCTTTCACTTGGTTCTTTAGGATGAAGAAATAGCCCAGTTCTGTGGCCACATGGATGTAGGAGGGGGTGGCCATGAAGGTACGCTCGATGAAACTACACACTAGTCCTAGAATCACCTGGTGACTCCCACACTGCAAGAAACAGGAAGGTGGGAATTGGGAGACCAGTCAGTCCAGCCTGTATCAGCAAGGTCATGTCAGAAATGGGGGACACTTTGGTAGGCAGGGCTGGGTAGGCCCAGGAGAGCCCAAGAGGTACGCTGTGTCTAGGCAGCTGGGTCTGTGTTGCTGTCTGGCTCCCAAGGAGCCTCTCACTGGCCACATCTGTGGAACCTGCCTCTAGCCACAGGGTCCTCTGAGGGACCTATCCCCTGTCTGGCCACAGTAATTGGTCTAAGGAGTCACCAAGAAGTTTTTCAAAAATTGAAGCTGAATGAAAGAACTTCTTTGTGTTCAGTAATAAGAAGGGGCCCCAAAGGCTGCCATCAGCCATGCTCCCTGCCATGTGTGGAGAACAAGGCAGAGAGAATCAGACACACAGAGGGAGAGATGGTGTCTATGCAACTTCACAGTTCTGGTTCCTGAGGTCCCAGAGTTGCCTTCATTCTTAGAGCAACTACTTCTAGTAAATCTTGCTTTGGGGCTGAAGAGTCTAAAAGAGACACAGATTTGTTGGCAACCTGGTCTAGTTGGACCTTCCCTGATGTTTGAGAGGCCTAGGCAGGCCAGCCTTCTTCGGCCACTTCCACAAAAAAGAATATAGGAGCCGGGCACCCAGGCACTGGAGGCCAGAGCTGGGTGTGGCTCTGCTGCATAACAGCGGCGATACCACCCACTTTCCCCAAACAAGGCACAGCCCACTCCAAAAGTATTTTCAGACCCCGTCTCCCTGATCTTCATGGCATCTCTGAGGGGGCACCTAGGCTGAGGACGTAGAACCCACATGTCACAGTTATCAGCCAGAGGCAAGTAGGCGCAGCAGGCTATGAGCCACTACCCCGAAAGGACAAGTTTGAGCCAGAAGGGAGGGGCAAGGCACTCAAGGAGTTTCCTGGGGGAGCACAGGTCTGCTCTAAGGAAAGCAGGGAGACGCACCATTTCAGAACCAGGAAAACCTTCTTACCAGTCGGCTAACCACAAGAATTTTTTTAAGATGGAGGCTTGGATTTTCGGGCTCCCTTGTCTCTAGTGCCTTAATCAGATTTCTAACATGATTGGTAGCCTGCAGGGACAAAACAGAATGTCAACATGCAAGGTGCAAGGTCAGAGTTGGGCCATGGTTCTCAACCCTGGCTGCATAGTAGCATCAGCTGGGAGATTTAAAAAATGCCCATGCCCAGGCACAACCCCCCAGAAATTCAGATTTAAGTGAATTGGAGTGGCCCAGGCATCAGCATTACTTCAAAGGCCCATAGGTGGAGCTCCTGGGGACATTATTCACCCAGAGCTGGCACTGCCCCTCTGTTACTGAATTTTTTTTTCTTTTTTTTTTTTTGACTGCTCCTTATGGAGCAGGGCTAACCCATAGAGTAGCCCTGTTCCCAAGTTTGTGAAGAGAAGCTACCTTTTCAGACCCACCCAGGCAGAGCCAGTAGCTAGCCCTCACTGTGTCCATAGTGCAGCCTGCCAGGCCAGCAGCAAATTAACTGTGCTGGCCCAGAAGCCTCTGCTCCATTTTGACATGAGTCAAATGTAAGTCAGTATAACGATCCGAACTTTCCAAACTTTCCTGTCCAACACATGAAAGGTCAGAAAGGTTAGGCAATTGGTCTGAGGTCACCCAGTCACCTAGGTCACTGACAGATTCCAAAGCTTAGGTTCTTTCCCACTCCCCACCCAGGAGTAAGGAATTCTTAGTTCCCAGCTGCAGAGAAGTGCCAAAAGCGAAATCCAGGATGGTATGGGTCCACTCTGTTCAGTAAGCATGAACAAAATTAGAACCGGGTAGCCAGCTCAGAGTCGGAGGTAGGCCCCGAGGTTTGAAGTAGGAGTAAAAGAGGGGCTAATGCTAAATCCCAGTTAGCTAAATGCTAAGTCTGCCCCTGGGATTAACTTTCAGGCCAGGCCCAGGAAGGTATGCTTAGGGATCTTGGATCACAGGGAGCTGAGGATAGGCCTATTCTCTTATTCCTACCCAGAGACGAAAAGGGCTGGGGCCCTTTTTGTAGGCTCCTCCCAAACACGGACTCTCCCCTCTACCTCACCCCATCCCACAAAATCCACAATCTCAGAGCTGTGCAGAAGGAACCAGAAGCTTCCCCTTTCCACCATGACCCCTTAGAGACTCTTGGTTTGCCATGCTCTCCACAGAGGCAATATATTTCACTGATCTAAAAGGCAATGATTTGGCTAAAACACAACCTCTTTTGAAAATGAGAACCTGTCTGGCTATTGAGGTTTCACTAAGAATTCTAGGTGTTTCTGACTGCATTTGAGGGCTATTTTTGGTTTCTTTGGAAAACTACAAGACTTAGGAACATGTTTGGGGCCCGGTATTACCTGGCCAATGCCTGAGCAGTTCCAACTATCCCCTAAAAAAATGGCATTTCCTGAATTCAGAAATACTACCACGACTTCTACTATCAGTTAACATTGATGAAATTACTGTAGTGTGAAAGGGACTGTTCCAAACTCTCCCACTTCTTATCATATTTAGTCCTGTGTGGAATTCTGTCTATTTTACAAACAGGAAGCCTGAGGCTTATCCAGGTGGGGACACCTGCCAAGGCTTCCACAGAGAGCACAGGGCAGAGCCTAGCATCAACCTCACTGCCTGATGCTGCCTGACTCCCAAGCTACACAACCCAAAGAGTCAAACCAGAGCAGGCCTCCTTGGCAGCAAGTATAGGGGTGGGTAGGAAAGAGGAAGCTGAGATTCAGGGGCTCTGTACAAAGGCTTTGGGTCAGGTGCACAGGTTATGAAGGGTTCCTCCTTGACTCTGTTACAAGGCTCACCTTCTGAGTCTTCAAAGAACTTACTGTGGTCATGTTTCCTTCTCTTGCAAGCTCATGCACGGCTAGAATTTGGCAGGCATCAATATTGCTTTCATCTTTTTCTAGGATTCTGAAGGAAGAAGAGGAGGCACATGAATTGAGAGTATGGATAGGCAAGGCTGGGATGGTGAATTGGCAACTTCTGATTGTCTTTGAATATCTATTCTCCCCTCTTCTTTTAATAATAGAACTCCCAAATTAGCCAGACATAAGCTGCTCAGAATAAAGATGACATTTCCCAGCCTCTCTTTGCAGCTTACATTTGGCCATGTGACAAAGGTCTGACCTACAGGATAGAAGTGCAAGTGAGGGGTGTGCGGTCCAGTTGTGCCCCACCAGCAGGCCTTCCCTCCTGTCTACTGTCTGGAATGTGGACCATGTGAGCGTTATCCTAGGAATAGCAGAGCAACAAGACAGAGGGGCTTGGGACTCCCCAGAGTTAAGCTGTCATCCCAGCCCTGAGCCACCAACAACTTTACCTGGAGGAAGAATAACCTTTTATGTTATTTAAGTTGTGTATCTGAGGGTCTTTGCCACAGAAACTTATTCATAACCCAACTAACCAGACATGACCATGGTGCCAGAGTCTGGAGGTGGCCAGAAAGGTACTTGGGGGGCAGTCACTTTAAGATGGAAAAGGAACCTGGGTTTCAATTTTGTCCCATTGTGAAGCTATAGCTTCTGACCATACTATGAGGTTTTCAATATTCTATTTCTTTATAGAAAGATTCTTTCCCATTTTTCAGCCTGTCAGGGAATGACTTTCTGCTTAATAGCAGGTTCGTCTAATTCATGCACTAAATTCCAACATGATTAGGCACAATCAGCACTGAAAAAGTTCTAACCATTTCTGATGCTTCTGAGAGCACTGTAAACCTCATACATTTGAGAATTAACAAAACTGCAACATACTTTGAAAACTTATAGACCAAAGAAGAATCTGAATAGATATTAGAAAATTTTGGAGCCAAATGATATAGAAAAATATTACATATCCAAATGGGTAGACTCTGCAAAAATGGTACCTTGAGGGATACCCACAGACTTCAATGCTTATATTCTAAAGTAAAATTGAGAATAGTTGAGACAGGCATCCAACTTAAGAGTCAGAAAACAGGCCAGGCACAGTAGCTTATACCTGTAATCCTAGCATTTTGGGATGCTGGGGTGGGAGGATTGCTTAAGGCCAGGTGTTCAAGACCAGCCTGGCAACACAGTGAGATCCCATCTCTACAAATTAAAAAATAAAACTGAAAACTAAAATAAAAAAAAAAAGAGTTAGAATACAATAGCAGAATACCTCGGAAGAAAGTAGTTGGTAGGAAATAATAAAGTTAAGAACAGAAATTAGGCTGGGTGTGGTGACTCACACCCATAACCCCAGGACTTTTGGAAGCAGAGGCAAGAAGATCGTTTGGGCCCAGGAGTTTGACAGCTGCTTGGGCAACATAAAAAAAAAAAAAAACTTATAAAAAAAAAATAGCTGGGTATGGTGGTGCTTGCCTGTAGTCCTAGCTTCTCAAGAGGCTGAGATGGGAGGATCACTTGAGCCCAGAGGTTCGAGGCAGAAGTGAACTATGATTATGCCACTGCACTCAAGCCTAGGCAACAGAGCAAGACATTCCCCCCTCCAAAAAAAAAGGGGAGGCAGAAATTAATAAATTAGAATACACAAAGAATATAATATAGAACTTATAAAATTTCTATTTTATTAGAATATAATAGAAAGGAGCTACAAAACTCAAAGCTGGTTCTTTAAAAAGGCTAATAAGAGAGGCAAACTTTTAATATTAATGAAGAAAATAAGAAAGAAAAAATATATTAGGGATGAAAACAGAAACACACCTTTATAGAGCAGAGTTTTAAAATCTGAGGGGCCGGGGCGCGGTGGCTCACGCCTGTAATCCCAGCACTTCTTGGGGGAGGCCAAGGCGGCGGGATCACGCAGGCGTCAGGAGATTGAGACCATCCTGGCTAACATGGTGAAACCCCATCTATACTAAAAAAATACAAAAAAAATTAGGGCCGGGCGAGGTGGCGGGCGCCTATAGATCCCAGCCTATCTCAGGAGGCTGAGTGTGAACCCGGAGGTGGAGCTTGCAGTGAGCCTAGATCGCACCACTGCACTCCAGCCTGGGCGACAGAGCAAGACTCCATCTCAAAAAAAAAAAAAAAAAAAAAAAATCTGAGGGAATTCCGTGAATCCCACTAATTGGGAAAGCTTCCATGAGGGAACACGCTGGGGCACTGGATTCAATCTGTTGGCCCCAAACACTGTCTCCCTGCACATGGGCACAGTCGGGTCAGGGAGGCCACAAACACCCACATATGGCTTCAGCCAGGTGTTTCCAGGTGAGCTGCTGGTCTGAGGCCTAGCCTCCAAAGCAAGCTCCTACCAAGGCCAGGTCTACACTGGGAGAAAGGGAAGCTGAGGTCCACACAGACATTACCAGCTTGTGTGTGGCGCCTGTGGGCTGGGCAAGATAGAGACATGTTTGATTTGCCACCAGCACCTCTCTATAAGATTCAAGTTCCAGCCATCCGCGGAGGAATTAGGATTCTTCCCAAGGGAAGAAAGAAGTTTGATTATATGCTTTTTTCTTTTAGACCTGTGCTATATATTTCCCTATAATTCAGTTACAAGTCATAGTGATAACTCATGGGCCATTAACTCCTACTGGGAAAAAAATGAAG
Organism: Rhinopithecus bieti; assembly: GCF_001698545.2. Classification (NCBI taxonomy): domain Eukaryota; kingdom Metazoa; phylum Chordata; class Mammalia; order Primates; family Cercopithecidae; genus Rhinopithecus; species Rhinopithecus bieti. The sequence continues at coordinate 321,254 of NW_016814090.1, forward strand.
ATGATACATTTTAGAATGATTGTGATAAAAATAAAGTGTTAGAGTTTATTTTTATTTTATTTATTATTATTATTTTTTGAGACAGGGTCTTATTCTGTCACCCAGGCTGGAGTGCAGTGACACAATCACAGCTCACTGCAGCTTCAACCTTCCTGGGCTCAAGTGATTCTCCCGCCTCAGCCTCCCTAGTAGCTGGGACTTCAGGTGCACACCACAATGCCCAGCTGATTTTATTTTTTTATTTTCTGTAGAGACAAGATCTCACTATGTTGCCCAGGCTGGTCTTGAACTTCTGGGCTCAAGCAATCCTTCTGCCACAGCCTCCCAAAGTGTTGGGATTACAGGCATGAGCCACTGTGCGCATTAGAGTTTAAAGAGACAATTTTTTTTTTTTTTTTTTTTTGGCTTGCCAAAAGCCTTGCATCAAATATCCTCCCAAAAGCCATTTTCATTTTTCTTCACAATGCTTCCAGATCACTCTACACTTGGTGTCTGGTTTCTACACGCCCAATAACTCCTGAAATCTGCTCTCTGGTTTATGTACCCAGCCTGCTGCTAAAACGCTTCTCTCAAAGTCACCAGTGACATTTTTCCCCTAAAGTTTTTATTAAGGTATACCATACTCATAGTTTAAAAAAAAACTTAATAATGAAATATATTCTAGTCTCATTCTCCTGCAGTCTTCACAGCCACTGCTTTCTACCCTGGAACTCTTGCTTTAGTTCTTTTGATGGGTCCTTCCCTGTCTCTTCTAAACAATAAGCCTTTACCCTCTATTTCTTGATTTAGCCATCATAGGCCACAGCTCCTAGCCTCATGTTATGATGTGTATTTCGTTTGCTTGCGGTGTACACCCGTCCCCCCTCTCCTCCTCATCCCAATTTGGCCATAGCACAATTCCCAGTTCCTCTATGGGTGATATTTACCTTTCCGTCTTGTTTTCCTGTCTTACCATCTTATAAGATGGTAACATACGTGTTAGCACCCTTGTCTTGGAAAGAAAGGAAGCTGCACAGTTGGGCAGTAACTCACCTATGTCCCATTTCTACTGTCTGCTCCCAGTCCTGCCGAGCTAAGAACAGCTGCATCTTCAGGACAAGGGCTGGCAGGAAGCTCCCTGAAGTCACAGTGATCTGGTTCACCACCTCCAGGGCCTCTGAGTAGTTCTGCTGCATCATGAAGTACATTGCCTGTTGGGAGCCAGACAGAAGAGCCTTTGTGAAGGGAGTGCCCATGAAGGGAGTTTGTTGGAGGGGGGTTGTCTCAGTGTCTCCATGAAAACAGGAACAGAACCTGACACATGGGCACTGTGGGTCCTCTCAGCTGGGCCAGTAGCCCCTCAAAGTCCCCGGGAGAAAGAGTGACATATCAAGGTTTACAACAGTCTTGGGTTCTCGGACAGGATGAACAGGGGCTTTAGGGACATAGCTAAGCCCCAAGCTTGGGAAACTTAGCAGGCCTGGGATAGGGCAAGCCCATGTGAGGTTACCCTGAAGGCGAGAGGTGAGGTCACTGGGCACTTTCCAGTTCCATAAATTTTCCATTCATTTCCCATTCACTTTTCTGTATTTCATCACTGAAATTGCTTGCCAATGCCCAGTTTAGCAATTCTGAGTCGGTTAGGGTTTTCTGGCAACTACTTCTATCGCAAGGTTGTGGAGTTTTTTTGTTGTTGTTCTGTCAAGGCCTACTGGGCTGCGGTCATGGCCTTTGCAGGCAAACACCAGCCACCAGGTTCTCCTCAAACAGTCATGACACAGGTGCCCTAAGGTCCAGGGGGCAATGCTTCTAAAAGACTTGAAATTGGACTCTGAAAGGAGGGCTTCCCTCAGACCTACAGTAACCCCCATTAAGAGACTTGTCATTAAAACAAGAGGATTATTCTGTATAATGAAGATTTTTGTATAAATGTGTTCACTGAAAAACTTTAAGTGCATAACCAGAAACAATCCCAATATCCAAATAATAGGGGACCAGGTTGGTAAATCACATTATGCCCATACAATAGAAGACTGGCTTTACATCCATGTTCAAACTGACATTTTGAATACTACACAAAGAAAATATTACATGAAGAAAAACAAAGTAAATGACAATATGCCCTAGGGTGAAAACTACATTATATACAAACACTGTGACCCAACCCCTACCATGGGAGCAGGAGAGTTGGTGACTGATGGCTCTCAATGGAGTCTCCCTCCAGGGATCACCCATGGTTGAAGGGAGCTGCTTTGTCCCAGGTCACACCTGTCCCTGGGGCAGCCCACCTCCAGTGTCAAGGCACTGATGGGGAGCTCACTGAAGGGGCTTCCCGGCTCCAGAGTTCCTCACAGAGTTGGCTGCGGCCTTTGCTGTGACTGTTCACAGCCAGCCTTCTCTTTCCACAGGTGCTGGCCCCAAGGGTGCTCTGTGATAAGCTGGCTCACAATAATCTCCATTGCTTTCTGCCACCCAGAAAGCCAACTTAATACACACCCTGGACCCAAGTATAGAAAGAAGACTAGAAGACGTTGCCCTAAAATACTAACACTTGTCTTGGAGCGGTAAGACTAAGCCTGCCATTTTAGTTCATCTGTTGACGTTTTTTAGGCTTCTGTTTTCTTAAATAAGTACATATTCTTTTATAATAAAAAATATACAAACAGAAGAAAATACGAGGACATTTTTTCTCTCAAAAATTAATTCCACGAGGCTCACAAGAAAAAAAAGAAACAAGATCAGAAAATACAGAACATATAAAATATATACCTCCCTTCTCTTATGGCACACTAAATGAATTTAATAGGTAGAAAGAGGTGAAATGGGAAGGTCAAAATAAAAGAAGAAAGGGAGAAGGGCACTGAGTGAAACTAACACAGAGGCAGAGAGAAAGCCTGAGAGGGTCAAGGAAGGACAGACCTTCAGATAGTGACCCTGAGAGTCTCCTGGGGGTCTCCCATGCAAATGAGACAGAAGCTCAGATCAACCAGGAAGAATTTGAGAAGTAAAGTGGACCTTGGACTGCTGTGTAACCCTGGGTTGGTTGCTGAACCTCTCTGGGCCTCTGCTCTTCATCTACCAGATGAGGCATCTGGAGACTGAGCTTTTGGCCTGGGGGTACCTGGTGGGTCTCTGGTTCCAGTGGCCTGGCCAGGAATACTTCCACCTCTCCGTTTTCCACTGCCCACCTTTCCCATCAGCCCCAGCACATCTTTGGTGTCCTGAATTCCTTGTTCCAGGTACTCAATGGCTTTCTTCGCAGTGTGAGGCTTGTCTGAGGTGAGGTCCACCCAGCCTCTGAGCACATAGGCCTGGATGAGAACAAGATGAAAGATGAAGTCCTTGGTCCTGCACAGCCTCAACCCAGCCTGCACATGATCCACCCTTTGCCACCCAACACCCTGAGGCCCCGCCAGGCACAGCCCCATGCAGATCCCAGGGCAGCCGGCTCTCTCTCACGGCCAGGTCTCCCATTGTTGCTTTGTCTGGAAATGCCCTGGACAGCACCCCCTCCCACTCCCAACCAAACCCCTGCACCTGATGTCCATTACCACTCCTTACAACTCAGCCTCAGAGGCCCCTGCTTAGGAGACCTCCCTCCCTGTACCCTTACAGCTCTCCATTACCCTTACTGAGGCACACTCACCTATCCTGTCATTGCCTGTTTACCCTGGGGTCAGTAGCCAACATGGGGGCCTACTCAGGGCCACTCTTGATCTCTCCACTCCTTAGGCCAGCACAAGGCCTGGCCCTGCACAGGAAGCCCAGGAATGCCCTCTGAGTGGGTGAGCAGGAGCCATTCTGAGCTCGTGGACCTCGCTGGTTCCCTGTTAGCCTTTACCTAGCCTCTCTTGGCAGATGGGGAGGGCCAGGCCTGGGAAGCAGACTTGGAAGAGCCCAGACCTAAAGCACCCCTCATGATGGCCTAGATCAGTATTTCTCTATTATATTTCCATTTCTCTTTTTCTATTATCTATCCTAAGGAGTCTCTTTAGACACTGTTTCCTAATTAATCCCTTCCCCTGCAAGAAATGTTAATGCCTCAGATATACCATATCTGTGTATTGTGTACTGTATATATATATGTGTATTTTATACATAAAGAATAAGATTTTTTTCATCCTCTCCCCCAGGGACCATGTCTACACCCTTGAAAATTGATATCAGCCCTGCTGAGAAGGCATGGTCTAGACTGAGGCTTCAAATTCCATATTAGTGCAGATATACAGTATATGAGCTGTACCGCATGAGCCATCATTCAGTTCCAGCAGAGCACTACAGGGAGGGAATGGCCCAGTGTGACCAGCTCATCTGGGTCCTCAAAAGAACCAGTAAGTCTGGAGCAGCCTGGGCAACATGGCAAGACCCAGTCTCTACAAAAAATGTAAAAACTAGCTGGATGTGCTGGCACACACTTATGGTCCCAGCTACTGGGAGGCTGAGGTGGGAGGATTGCTTGTGCCTGGGAGGCTGAGGCTGCAGTGAGGTCTCAAAAAAAAATTTCTTAAGAATATGGTGCAAGCCATAGAAAATCTATCTAGAAATCAGACTCTATGGACAAACGCCAATGAGTAACCTCTGCTAAGCCCAGAGACAACATACTTGGGGCAACTGTGAGACCCGGTGTTTTGTCAGTGCCTGGGTGTGGCTCTCCCCCAGTTTCAGGGCCCTTTGTGGGAGTAAGGGCCACTCTGCTATTACGTGTTTGGATGCTGCTTTCTTTGCCTGTTGTCCCCATGGTGTGGTGAGTACCTCTCTGAAGCCTCTAGAGATCTTTAGCATGCGGTCAATGTACTCTTTGGCCTTGTCATGGTGGCCTATGAGCCAGAGGAAGACACCAGCATAGTACAGGGCAGTCCCACTGACTGTCTTGCGTATTTCCTTCAGGCTGTACTCAAGCTCCTGAATTGCTTCTCGGTCTGTAAATCCAAGAGCGAAGGAAGAGGGAGAGTTAGGATGCAGAAGTCTGCCTGGTTCTGCAGGGGCCACCGAGAGCCCAGGGAACTACCTCTGGGTCTCTCTCACACACTGTGGATCTCCTTCAACATATGCAGCACACCGTGTGCAGTCCAAGGCCTAGAAATCAGCAGTACCTGCCCTTGAGATGCCGCAGGGGCTGCCCCGGCCTGGACTCAGGTGTGCTCGCTGAGATTATCTTCTCTTCTCTGTGCCCAGCAGTGTGCTGAGCAGGCAGACCAAACCAAAATCCTTAGCCTCAGGCCCACAACTTATTATGAGTGGGGAAATAGTAGTCTGTAGTCTCTCTTGGACCCTCTCCCTGAGGGGTGGAGATTAGGGGTAGAATTATATATATTAGCTTGGTTTTTCTGACAAGATCTTGGCAAAGAAGAAGGGTGTTTTCCCAACTCTTGGGATCGGGAGCATGGACCCCTTACACTGTCATGGGCTCTGCCTGCTTCCACTCAGCTGGATCCAGGCATGGTGTCTTCTCCCAGACTTCCAAGGGGAGAGGAGCAGCACTCACTTCTCACTGGTTAACAGCATCTGCACAACCACCAGGGCACACACCTCCTTTGGCAGCCCTTGAGGGACTGTGTATCTCTGGGGCAGGGCTTTCTTTCCCCTGGTGGGTCAGGCCTAGCTGAGCATGGTGGCACTCACCAATGATTTCACATCTTTTGTGAGCATAAATGAGGGCCATGGTGGAGCACAGGGACACGTCTGGGTGATGCCTGATGCTTTCCAGGTCACTGATGGCATCCTGGATGTGCTCTGCAAAGACAGTCCACATAGTTATACTCTCAAGCTCCAGGATTAGAGGACATGAGACTCTGTAGCTGACCCAATGGTTCAGCACTACCTGCCTTTGCCCAGAGTCAGAGGACTAACTGGTCTGAAAGGTCCCCAGTGACCCAAGCTCCCTGAAGACTGGGGCTCTGGGAAAGAGTTGCTGGTAACATGGTCCAGGCTGTTGGAGGTTGGAAATCTTGGACTTGAAAGGTGTACCTGTGAGTACTTGTGGGGATATGTGTGAGGCTGCAATTATTAGCTGCGTCAGTTCTGAAGAAGGACTTCAGGCAGGGCTTTCCCAGCTAGTGCTCAAGAGCCACTGATTACATTTATCCCTCCATGTCCTCAGATATTGGCCATGGGCCATTCGGCCAGTCCTCAGCCCAGGACTACCTTCTGAATGTCAGCGCATCTGCACCTGCATGGGTCCCACTCCTCTCCCTGTACCTGTACCATACCCACCTGTCCTCACACCTACCTCTTCCTCCTCCTTTGCCTGCATTACCAGTTCTCAGCTTCCAGGCCTGAAATTACTTCAAGAATCATGCAGCTATCTCTCCAATCACTCATTTTACAGAGAGGGAACCCGAGGTGCAGAGCAGGGATAGTAAGCACTCTGAGGTCTCAAAAGTCAACTAGATATGGATTATGTAGGCTTCTGTGGATTCCCGTGGCAATCCAGCCGCTGAGTATGAAACTGTTTTTATGGGACCATAACTAGGATACAAGGAGGCATCCAGGTGGAGCCAGAGTGTTAGGGCCGGGCTAGTGCCTGGCGTCACAAGACCAACACTGCCAAGTCCTTACCTTCTTTGAGGACTCCATAGGCTTTAAAGAACTTCAACACAGGGTCATTGCTGAATTTTTCCAGGCCCACAGCTGCAGTCTGCTGCACATGGTGGAAGTACTTTTCCTGGCTATAGTAAATGATCCCAGCCTGTATGAAGGAAGACATAGCTGCATTAGCCCAGTCCCTTCTCTGTCTCTGTTCTGTCCCAGATGGGATGAGACCTGCTCCCTTCCCTATCCCCTGCTCCTCCTCAGTTCTGCAAAGGGAAGAGAAAGAGGAAACATTCAGGCCTCATCCTGTCCTCTAACAGCCCTGGGAGCAGCTCCATGTAGTTTTCCCAGGAAAAAGTTTGGAGATGTTTGTTTGGGAGATTACCAACAGATTCTGGTTCAACTGTGATGGGGAATTCAACCCAGGCTTTGTCTTAGGAAGGGAATAAGGGGGAAAAATGAGGACACATAATAAGAAAAATTATACCAATTGTAGTTACAAGTTATTGTGGGCTTCATATCCACTATCCTGTACATGGCCCTCTCAGTATCTTTCACAGCTAAGGAAGCTTAAGCCCATGGAAACTATAGCTTGACAAAGGGGCTGAGATTTTAAAGTTAAGTTTCACTTCCCCTAAGGTTTGTGGGTGCTAGGTTGGGAACAGATGTGGTTGGACTGTAAACAGCCTCATGGGCCATACGAAAGAGCCCAGACACCATCCTAAGGGTAACAGAAAGCAGAATGGTTTTAAGGCGAGGGATGTTTTCAGATGTACATTTTTGCAACAACCACTCTGGCTGCTTCTGCGTGTGGGGAGTGTGTGCTGTGGTGGCAGCAGGGACTACTGCTGCTGAAGAGAGCCAGAGTAGAGAAACCAGATGGCAAGGAGGCTGTTGCAGGCGCTCAGGGGGAGAGATGGTGCCAGTTCTGGGCTAGAAGATAAAAAGATAAAAAGAAAACTCAGGAGACATTGAGGAGCTGGCATTTCTTGAAGACAGGATTAGAAGATGAGTATAAGGAAGAGGTATGAGTTAAGGCTAGATTAAATAGTGATGCCATCAACTGGGGTGGGAGGCGCAGGCGAGAGTGAGCTGGGTGGAAGAAGGGATGATGACAAGAAAGGATAATGATAGTGATGAGATGCGCTGGTTTGGGGTAGCTCAAGAACCGGGGATGCTAATTTGGGGTTCAGGGAGCGCAGAAGCCACCGGAGAAGATGTGCTTGTCAGGAAGAATGGGGCAAGAAAGGGCAGGACCGCCTGATATAACTGAGGACGGCGAAGGGTGGCAAGAGAGTAGCAAGGCACGAGGTCGCTGTGTCAGAGGCGGGGAGTCACGAGGGAGCTGTCGGACAGCGCCCAGGCCACGCACCATAAGGGAGGAGTCATTGCTGTTCATGTCGGGCCGCTAGCGGCTCCGAGTCCGGGTCTGGTGGGGCGGTGCGGAGCGGGATTCCCGAGGCAGGGTCGTGGGCACTCTATCACGGCGGGCGGTTGAAGGCGTTACAGTCCTTGGAAACGGAGCTGCTAGCCGGTTGCTAGGAGCGTCAGTGTCTGGAGTGGGAGGAACAAAGCGCTTCACGTCACAAGGCGCAGGAATCGAGCGCCGAGAGAGCGAGTCCGTGCTAGTGGCGCCGGGTCGGCCTGGGTAGGCGCAGCGAGAGTGGACCTGGATGCCGAGCGGAGCCGCTGCCATGGGCCTGGGCGTCAGCGCTGAGCAGCCCGCGGGCGGCGCCGAGGGCTTCCACTTGCACGGGGTGAGTCGCCGCCGCGGCGCCGGTGACCTTGGCAGGGCGCCCGCAGCCCCGCGCCCGGGCCTGGCGGTCGCCGGCTGGCTGCACTGCGGCGGGTCCCCTGGCCCGAGTGTTTTCGCCTGGGTGGCGGGCGGTGCCCCCTGCCCGGTGGGAGCCGCCTGGGAGAGGCGGCCTCGCGGGACTCCCGGACCCTGGCCACTCTGCGGCCGCGGTCGGGCCCAGCGCCCGCACCAAGTGCCAGCAGTGCCGGAAGCGGAGCGTTTTCCCGGTCCGGCCGTCGGGAATGGCGCTCCTCCCGGGTGAAGAATGCACCACTGCCAGTCAGGACGCACTCTTGCACTAAGCACATATTTACGCTCGCCTGCCGCGTCCGCGCTCCGTGCTGGGCCTGGGAAGAGAGTCAGCCATGCAGAGGACAGTCCCGGGGGCCGGGGTAACCTAGTGGACGCAGCTGCAGGGGAGCCCGTCGGCGCGCATCCCGCCAGTCGTAGGGTCGTAAGGGCTTCCGAGTGTAGAGGACCGGTGCAAACCAGCCACGGGATAGTGGGGAAGGGGAGGGCCAGGAGAGTGCTGCAGAATCCTCGAGGAGAGCGTTTGCAGCTGGGGAGGGTCCCAGCCTTTAGATGCCTCTACAAGGAGGTCTGGGCGAGCAGGCTTCCGGAAAGTGGAGACGGAGTGGGGTTCCTAGAACGGAGTGGGCTGTGAAGGTGAGGAGAGGGGCCGCAGCCGCTGTGAAGGTGAGGAGAGGGGCCGCAGCCGGATGGAGATTTGTGCCTGCGGAGAGGGAAGGGCTATAATGTAGGTGAGAGGGGCTGGGGGTCTCTCACCCCGGAGCGCTGCGGGGAAGAGGCGTCCCTGCACCCCCCTTTCCCTAGTGAAAGGCAGCTGGATGCAGAGATGAGTGGAGACAGGCAAGTTTGTCGGTTCGTGTGTTTTGAAAGTAAGGTCTGTTGCCAGCTAGCCACATGAGAGGGCTAAAGGAAGAGCTTCTTAACGTGAAAACCGGGCTGGCTTGGAGAACCCAGAGTTGACAGGATTTGTGCTTGGTAATGGGCTTTCTTACAGTGAGGCTCCAAACAGCAAGTGTTGACAGTGGAATGCATCCAGCCAGAAGCGTCTTCCAACAGGTTTGATTAAAGGCAAAGGAACTCAGGATATTGGCAAGAGGAGGGGTAGGGCGATGATGGGAGCTTCGAAGATGGGAGGGACCTGCCTGATGGAGAGGGACAAATCGGAGAGGGACCAGGGATCAGAGGTTGTCAGTCACAAAAACATAGTTTTGAGCTCCTACTCTGGCAGGCAGAATTCTAAGGCTCTAGAGATAAAGCAGTGAACAGAACAAACATGGTCCCTGTTCTCCTGGAACTGACATTTGGAATGCTGGTAGGGAAAGAAGGGAAATGAAAAAAATACATGGTAGGTGGTAATTACTAGTGATAAAAATAAAGCAGGTTAAGGGGATACAGAATGGTGAGTGGGTGCTATTATTGATAGAGTGGTCAGGAACGGCCTCTTCTCAAGTCACATTAGAACAGATGCTTCTGAAGGAAGTAAAGAGTGGACAATACAGATATTTAGGGGAATAGTAGTATTCCAGGCAGAAGGACCAGCTTGTGGAGTCCCCGAGGTATGTTGTGCTTGTGTGTTTGAGGAAATGCCAGGTGATGCTGGTGTGCTTGGGTGGTGTGACCAGTGTGAGGAGGAGACCAGAGCAGACCATGTAGGACCTTGCCTGTTGTCCTGAAGATTTAAGATTGTATTCTGAGATGTAGAACCATCAGGAGGTTTTAAGTGGAGGAGTGACATGACCTACTTACATTTAACAACATTGAAGAACAGCTGTGCTGCATTGTAGAAATATTGGCACCTCGCTGTGTGCCTAACACTTTGGAGAAGTCGCTGCCCTCAGTGAGCTTATAGTAGTGGCAGATTCACCAGGAAACAGCTGTTAGGAGAGGGCAGTGGTTGGGGGAGGGCTCTGGGTTGGATTTCCTGGGGTCAAATTACTGAATTACTGAGTACTTGGTCTCATCTGTCATTTGAGGTTATTAAAAAAGTTAAATGATACATAAAGCAGGTGAGGTGGTGCTCCTGGGAGCAGCTTGCCTACTGGGCCAGGCCAAGTAGGGCCAGATCTGATTTCTGGGCCGCACTCACTCCTTTTGGAAGCCATGGCAGCTTCTGGAGGTGATGAGGGGCCCAGTTGGTGATGCTGCCAGAAGGGAGTCCTAATTTCAGGAGCAAACTGGCCTTAATCTCAGCGATTTGTTCTCAGCCTAGTCTTCATGAGCTGTCCTTCAGGTTGGGGAATCCAAAACTGGAGGGGCTGGTGTGTAGCAGGAGCCATAGGGCCTTTCCCATGAGGAGGCAGCAAGAGCCTAAGTCCTGTGCCCTCTGGGCTGGGTCTGGCTGGTATCTACACCAACAGGTCATCAAATGCCCATAGCCAAAGGCCTGAGGGTGTGGGTCCATCTTCGGGTCTAGGGCCTTGGGACAAAGCCTGCATTGTTTAAGCCAGGCTCTGTAAATGGGGCTTTTGGGATGGATTTCTGCTGCAGCCTGCAAGGCCTGGTGGTTGTGCTTTTGGAGACAGCAGTGAGCTGGGGAGTTCAGGGAGGGGCAGGGAGCACCCTGGGACTGGGAATGCTTCCTGGAGGAGGTGTCCTGCACAGGCATGGAGGCTACACTATGAGGCTGGTAGGGTAGCTGAGCCAGTGGGAGGCTCCTCAGTCCAGAGCCAGGGTGTGGGGATTGGCACTGCCCACTCACTGGGCTCCCTGGCTCAGGCCCAGTTCTACCCCTGGGGTCTGCTCCTCTGCCAGTGGCTTTCCTTACCTGCTGAACTGAGCCTGGGTCTCCCAACCCAGAGGCTGGGGACCCCTGGGATCTGGCTGCAAGCTGCCTTTCCCACTCCTCTTTCTGGGCACAGCCCTGGGTATATCCCTCCTGAGGCCTGCCCACTTCCACTGCACATCAGGACCCTCCCTTGTCCAGTCTAAACCTTTCTGGTAAACCCTTTTGGCTTTCCAGCCAACCCTAGCCCAGCCCTCTAGAGCAACATACCCACAGGCCTGGGCCAGCCTGTCTCCATATTGCCTCCTGGGAGCTCCTAACGATGTCCTGGGCTATGAGCCATTTCTGAAAGCATCTGTGGATCATAATCAGGAAGGAGCCATTTTCCTAAGAGGAAAATTTTTGCTCAGGAAGGTAGCAAGAGACCATGGAGTGAATCTTCAGAATGCCCAGAACAGTTCACGCCAGGCATGTGTTCTGGCTGGCACACGGGAGTGCTGATGGTTCCTGAAATGGGGGAGAGGGCTACTTGGAGAGTCCCAGGGTTGGCGCAGTGACTGTGGTCTTTGCTGTGGGACAGGTGCAGGAGAACTCCCCAGCCCAGCAGGCGGGCCTGGAGCCCTATTTTGACTTCATCATCACCATTGGGCACTCGAGGCTGGTGAGGTTCCCCAACCCTGCCTCTGCTTTGCTTGCTTGTGTGTGTTTGTGTGTCTCCATCTGTCCCACAGGCCCCAGTCTACCCTTCCCTCCCTTTTTTTCTAAAAGGAGTCCCAGCCCTGTCTCCCCTTCTGCCAGGGTTGTACTTAGAGCCTGACTGGGGCCCTGCCCAGTGCTCAGCTTCTGAGCTCTTGGGGTGGACAGAGGACAGATGGCCTCTTGGAGGTGGCCACAGGCCCAAGGGACCTGCCTCCTGGGCGTGAGGGATATGAGGGCCCTGGCCAAGGGGCAGCTCAGAGTGGGGCAGCACTGGAATGCTGTGGATCCCAGAGGCTTTTTGCTTGCTTTTTCTGGCAGGCTGAGGAAGATTTGGCAGTGCTTGGGGGAGGTGGGGGTGTCAGTGGCTACAGGCTTAACCCTGGTCTGTGAACCTGGCCCATCCACTACCTTGGCCCATCCCCACAGTGACCCTGCTGGGGGCTGCTGCCCACTAAGGCCCTTGCCCCATCTCAGGCCCAGACTTGTCTGAGGGTCCTAGCCTGGGCATGGGGTGGCCTTGGAGTCAGCCCCACTGCCCCCACAGAACAAGGAGAATGACACACTGAAGGCACTACTGAAAGCCAATGTGGAGAAGCCTGTGAAGCTGGAGGTGTTCAATATGAAGACCATGAGGGTGCGCGAGGTGGAGGTGGTGCCCAGCAACATGTGGGGCGGCCAGGGCCTACTGGGTGCCAGCGTGCGCTTCTGCAGCTTCCGCAGGGCCAGTGAGCAGGTCTGGCATGTGCTGGTGAGTGTGGGGTATGGTAGGGCAGGGTGTGTCGGAAGGATGAGTTTACTGGGGCAGGTCTGGATGTGGGCGGGGTGTGAGGGTGGGACATGCAGGAGTGGGGCGGGAGCCTTGGAGCAGTGGTCAGGGAAGACAGAGGGCAGGATGTGGTCTCATTCCAGTGTCCCAGAGAGGGCAGCTCATTACTACCTGAACAATGTACCTTGCTTCCAGTTAGCCATGACTCTGAGCACTTTCTTACCTTCTATACCTAGGTTACTTAATTTGAAAGGCAGAAATACCATCTACTGGCATGGTGGTTGGACTGCTGGAATGCTGCTGCTTTTATTATTTTGTGTCCCTCTGTGTGTGTGTGTGCGGCCATGTGTTGCATGACAACGTTTCAGTCAACCACGGACTGCATATACAATATTGATTCCATAAGATTATAATATCATATTTTTACTGTACTTGTTCTATGCCTGAATGTTTAGCCACACAGATACTTGTGTTACAGCTGTCTACAGTACTCACTACAATAACATGCTGTGCAGGTTTGTAGCCTAGGAGCAATAGGCCACACCATATACTCTAGGTGTGTAATAGGCTATGTGTAGGTTAAGTTCACTGTATTATGTTTGCACAGCAATGAAATCAACAATGCATTTCTCAGAATGTATCTCTGTCAATAAGCAACGTGACTGTAAATATACTGTTTTTTTCTGGTATATTGTTACATGATTAATCGATATCTTAACGAACCTCAGTGACCAAGCTGTCGTAGATGTTAGTCTGTCCACAGACACACGTGCACCCCCAACACCTGTGCTCATTGATGGTATCTAAGTTCTTGACTGCTCAGTCCTGTAGCCTGGTGGAAGGGGATGCTCTGAACTAGAAGTTGGCTGGTTTGTTTTCTAGCCACTTATTTTTCTCACTGACTTCTTAGGAGAGCCTGGCCAAGTTTCTCAACCTTTGCAGCCTTCTTTAATCTGCCCATGAGGGAAAGGGGACTGATGATGCAAATTCCTTTGCATTTCCCAGGGAGATTGGGAGTGGTGAAACTTTCCAAGGGAGAAAGGAATCCTTATTTGTACCCAGTTTTGCTCATTGTCCTCACCTCCAACCCCTAGGGGTCTTTAGGCACATGCTTGCAGCAGAAGCAGCAATGTAGTGGGGTACCTCCTGTAGCCAAGGTGTGCTTTTCTTCTTTTCATATATTTCTTTATTTTTCTCAGTAACCCTATCGTTAGGTACTGTGTATCTTGCTTTTAATTGTGGGGAAACTGAGGCTAGGAGAGGTTCAATAATGTGTTTTCAGTCATATAGCTGGGCAGCTGGAGCCAGAAGTTGAGCCCAGGGTCAGCTTCCAGAGCCTGGTGCTGAGCCTTATCATGGTACTGCCCTCTGCTGGACAGGCTGTAGACCTGGGGGAGGTACGGGAATGGAGGGGTGAAATGAGGGAGTATGGGCTTGAAGCCCTGCTTAGGGACAGAGGACAAGTGTCCCACTCATTACCTGAAAAGGCAGTTCCCCCTGCCCTTTCCCATCCCCCAACCACAACTCTAGTAGCATGGCCAGTGGCTTGCGGTTCTTTCCCCAGGATGTGGAACCATCTTCACCTGCTGCCCTTGCTGGCCTGCGCCCCTACACAGACTATGTGGTTGGTTCGGACCAGATCCTCCAGGAGGTGAGGAACCCGTGGCTTGCCCCTCCCTAGACCCTCTGGATGTGGTGTGAAGAGAAGGGCGCTGTCCATGAGAAGTGTCTGGTTTTGTTGAGGCTTCAGCCCTGGAAGCAGGCCTCAGGTGCTATGCGTTTCTCACAGTCAGAGGACTTCTTTACGCTCATCGAGTCTCATGAGGGGAAGCCCTTGAAGCTGATGGTGTATAACTCCGAGTCAGACTCCTGCCGGGAGGTGACTGTAACTCCCAATGCAGCCTGGGGTGGAGAGGGCAGGTACTTCATGGGGTTGGAGGGCTGCAGGGCCAGGTGGGTGGGGCCTGACCATTGGGCATGGACCTCAGAGTTCTATGGTAGAGATGGAGGAGGGTTGGGCCCTTGTCCCAGGGATCCTGAGGCTGACCAGTGTTTCAGAAGTACCCTTTTCAGTCCCCTTATTGCTGGTAGTAGGTGGGGATAGCAAAGGTAGGGAGGGCCATGGGACAAGCCACTGAATTGAATGTTTCTGGCCTTTGGCAGTCTGGGATGTGGCATTGGCTACGGGTATCTACACCGGATCCCAACTCAGCCCCCCAGCTACCACAAGAAGCCACCTGGCACCCCACCACCTTGTGTTCCACCACCTGATGCCCCACTGCATGATGCCCTACCACCTGGACCCACCCTCGAGGACTCTCCTTCCCTGGAGACAGGTTCCAGGCAGAGTGACTACATGGAGGTATGTGGGGAGAATCTATCAACTGGGAAGAGAGAAGACTCTAGAGGCTACCCTTGGGGAGCCATCAGCAACCCTCCCGTGGCCTGTGGGGCCTTTGTGATCTGAGAGGCCCATCTACTTCTGGGACCCAGTGGGAGCAGGCAAACCATGCCTGGAGCAGTGAAACTCACTTTTGGCTTTCCTGCCCCTTGGGTCTAGAAGTGAGGGTGGAGGTGAAGCACAAGTTGTCATCTTCATTTCATGAGCGGGAAACTGAGGCTCAGAGATGGGTGCTTGCTGTGCCTGTGAGTTGTGGCAAAACTGGACAAAGGGCTGGGCCTCCAGAGCCACAGTTGGGATGGCTGTCTGGCCAAGTCTGCAGGGAAGTGCTGGCCCTGCCTTTACAGCTGATGAGTGGGTCCTCTGAGAGCACCTTGGGGCACTGGGCTGGTGCCTGGGGTCTGGGCCAGGGAGTATTCAAGGATGTTCTCCAGGTATGCCTGAATTCAAGGAAGGCCCTGTCTTCTTGTGAGTCATTGATGGGGCAAAGGGAATGTGTCGGGGCCAGGTAGGCACCTGGGATTCCTCATCTGAGTGGAAAGAGTGCGCCCTCTCAGTGCCAACACTGCAGGGGAGGCCAGGCCAGGCCCCTCAGGCCTGACTGCCTATCACCAATATAAGAAGGGGTGGCTTATTAAGGCCATTTCCTTCCTTCAGGCAGAGCAGTGCTCCTGGGACAAGATTGGACTGCAAAATTCTTCACCTTGAGGCACTGTCCTGATTGTCCCCTACCCATTTCTTCTTCTTCCCTAGGCCCTGCTGCAGGCACCTGGCTCCTCCATGGAGGATCCCCTTCCTGGGCCTGGGAGTCCCAGCCAGAGTGCTCCAGACCCTGATGGACTTCCCCATTTCATGGAGACTCCTCTTCAGCCCCCACCTCCAGTGCAGCGAGTCATGGACCCAGGTAGTGGGCAGACCCTGGAGAGGAGTGGGCCCCAGGCCTGGGGCTGGACTTTGGCAGGAATGTCAAAACTTTCCCCAGGCCCTGCCAACCGAGCCTCATATCTCATGTACACCAAGATATTAATAGTTGCATACCATCCAATCTAGTGTACAGACGGGGAGTCTGTAGTCCAGAGAAGAGAGGTGGCCTTCTTCAGGTCACACAGCAAATTGGAGACAGAACAGAGTCTAGGCCCACTGCCACTGTGCTATTCCCATGATGACCAACTCCAGGTCCCTTTCTTTCCTCAGAAACAGGCAGTGTGGGAACCTCTTTGAGGTTGGGTGAGGGGTATCACCAGGGTCTGAGGAGATTACAGTCTCACAGGCTGGGCCAGATGTCCTAGGCAAGTTGAGCCCAGGGTGTTGCTTTCCAGCAGTCAGGGTTTGATGCTGGCAAAGAACTGCACCACCCTCCCCTAGGCTTCCTGGACGTGTCAGGAATTTCCCTCTTGGACAGCAGCAATGCCAGTGTGTGGCCCAGTCTGCCCTCTTCCACAGAACTGACCTCCACAGCTGTCTCAACCTCAGGGCCAGAGGACATCTGCTCCAGCAGCAGTTCTCGTGAACGGGGTGGTGAGTGGCCATCACCTTCTGAAGTCCTCTGGGAAGGACCCCCGGTTGTTGGGAAGGCTGCCCTCAATTCTTCAGCTGGGCAGAAGCAGGCCATTGGGTTGACACAGTCACACCAAGGCATTTGTATACTTCATCTCCAATCCCCCATCAAACCTGGAGTGGCAGTGGGGGGTGGTCAGTGGGGTTACTGGCCCTAACACCATGGCCCTAGGTTCTTGCAGGCCTCCTCAGCCTGATCTTCTGTGTTGCAGGTGAGGCTACATGGTCTGGGTCAGAGTTTGAGGTCCCCTTCCTGGACAGCCCAGGTGCCCAAGCCCAGGCGGACCACCTGCCTCAGCTGACTCTTCCTGACAGTCTCACCTCTGCAGCCTCACCAGAAGATGGGCTGTCCGCCGAGCTGCTTGAAGCTCAGGCTGAAGAGGAACCAGCAAGCGCAGAGGGCCTAGATGTTGGGACGGAGGCTGAGGGGCTAGCCAGCCAGGCCCAGATCTCTACCGCAGAATAACACCCTGGGCTGTGACAAGGCCCCTGGTGACATTTCATGAGGCCCAGATGTGGGCAGGCAGCCCAGGCTGCACTGTGCGGTCAGCTCCAAGCTGATCCTAGCCCTGTGCCTGATCCCAGCCCTATGTGTTCAGCTTTCTAGGCTGTAGCTCCAAGTGATGTGCAGGGACTTCTGCTGGCAGGGGGCTTCTGTGTCCACTCAGACTCTACTTCTAGTGTCCAAGAGGTAACCTCCCAGCATGTATCCTGCCTGATAGTCCTGGCTTTGGGGATTTCAAACAAGTCTTTCTGGGGTAGTAGAGGGCTGGGAGCAGCACCCTAAATTGTTTTATAGGAGCTGAGGTAGGAGAGCAAGGATTCTTTGCTGCTTGGGTAGGGCATAAGGCCTCAGTGGGTAGTGAGAGGGGGCCATGGGCCTTGTGGGAGGACATCTTTTGGCCGTGTACCCTCAGGTCCAGTGCTTGGTCCTGCTCTGGTCACTGGGGCTGCCCAGGAGGCAGCAGGGTCTGGTCATAATCCAATGTGAAGATGAGGTGAGGAAGGAAGGGGTTGCTGTCCAGTGTTGGCCTTGTTGCTTTGATTCTTCCTGCACAGCTCAGCCCACCCCATCTGTACTGGAAGGGACCCTGAAGCCCTGGGACCACCCCCTTTCAAGTCCCAATCACTGAGCCTTGTCATGTGTCCTTGTCCCTAGGCTACACTGCCACACTTGGCTGAGGCTGGCCACCATGCTAGTCACAGGAGGGAGAGAGAGGCAGTGTACTTGCCCCCCTCTCCTGGAGGGAGGTGGGTTGGAAATTCTAGGCCCTTCAGCAGAGACCCATTTGTGCCCAGACCACCGTATTTCTTCTTCCTCAGGGCCTACATACCACAGACCTGAATCCCCAGTGGCAACTCCTGTTAGCTCCCAAACTTAAACAGTGATCTTTTCTAAATAGACAAGGCATCTACCCAGCCTCAATAGTGAATAAAAGTCACAAATTTAAGTTCAATACCCTAAGCAATTTCTCAAAGCCAGTCAACTCACTAGGTCTGTTCACACACAGTTTCCAACCCCAAGGGGGAATTAAAGGAATAGATTAAGAGTAGGTAAAGACCCTTCTCTTCTTTCCTGTTGTAGGGGAGGAAGCTGTTCTCCCCACCCCAGGTGCCTTTGCAGGTTAAGGCTAGGTTAGGCCCTGCACTCCATCCGGGGACGGCCCCTCATCACCTGAAGTCCTCTGCTGTGTTGACTGGACCCTCACTTCCCACACTGCTAATTATTATGGAAGCTGCCTCTGGTCTTGTCTTCTAGCCTGTGCCTAGTTGAAAATCTCACCTTTACAGGATCATGTGTAATGCTGGTGTACATTCAGGGAACTCACAAGCTCTGTCAGCTGTGCAGGACAAGGAATGCCTGCTCTGGGGGGCACAGACCAACTATATGGAGGGAGGGCCCCAAATCAGCAAACCCTAAGTTTGAAGCAAACCCTTCATTTAAAGCAAACCCTTGTCAAGCCTACCAGAGCAGCTGATACGTGTGCAGAACAGTGAGGCATTGTGTCCTGGATCGTCTGGGAGCCCAATGTCAAGTCTGCAGGAATGCAGGAAGTAGAACAGAATCGCCACAGGACTGTTCTGGGGCCAGCTTCCCTTAACTCTGTCGCCTGGCAGTCTGACCCAAAGTTGCCCTCACCCAAATGTTCTGGCTCTTCCCTCCCTCACTTTTACTTTCCCTTCCCCCACAAGTTGGAGGATAAAATGGGTATCAATGCTAATATTTCCAGGGAGAACGTGAAACCAGAGGTTTCTTTCTCTGTAATCTGCCATGAAAGAAAATGACAAATGAAAAGAAAAGAAAATAAATGTGTACTACACTTTGAAATATTTTAACTAAAGCCTTTATTCTATACAACTGTGAAATACAGATTTTTACCCTTTTGGCATTGCAGGACTGTCAAATTTTCTGGAAACTGTATTACGGTTTGACTGGAGGGGAAAGAAATACAATCATGCTGGGGTTCAGATGTATGACAGGAGGGGAATGCAGCCACCCAAGGCTTAGCACACAGGGCACAATGACCCAGCAAAACCCATTTCTTTGCTCAAAGGCCCCTCGTGCAAACATAACTGAGGGCTGGTAAATAAGTTTGGTGGTTTTTTTTGTTTTGTTTTTGCCATTAATTCACAACTATTGCTAAAAAATGTGCACCAAAAGCGCACTGTTGTATCCAACAGATAGAAAGGACTTTAAAAAAAAAAAAAGCTGGTTGCTCTCTGAGGAAGGGAGAAAGACCATTTCAGCTTATTGGAAATGTGGCCACGTCTTTGCTCACTTCTTCAAAGTGCAGGTGGCAATGGCCTGTCCAGTTTCCAAAGGAAGCTGACTAGCAGTGAGTCTCTGCAGTTGTGCGATCAGAATATCTTAAATAGTAAGATATGGACTTAGGCCCATCAGCTGCCCCCAGCCGAACCTGTGAAGATGTAGAAAAGAAAAAACCTTCCCTGCCTCCCTCCCTAGTCCCTGCTATGCTGGAGGCAGGCCACACACAAGCTAGGGAGGCAACTGGACTGGAATCAACTGCCCTCTGAAGGCACTTGTGCTTCTGGCTTCATACAGGAGGCTTGTCTTACAGTTTCATGGGGTGGACCATTGATTCACTCTGAATACAAATGACCTTGGGGAGAATCCAAAGTATTTTCTGCCAAAAGTTGAAGTGTTTGTCCCCAATAAGTTACATTCTATACAAGATCCAAATGATTCTATGAAAGTGTTAGATTGTTAGAACAGTGAAAAGAAGATCTAGATACAGGTACAACAAAAACCTGCATATAAAACTTTGGAAAAACAAATATGTATACTTCCAGGATATGAATATCAAATTAACTCACTATGATCTCCCTTTACTGTGACACCATAAATTTTAGGTAACATTTGAATGAAACTGAAATTTCATCATGGTCTTAAGTTTTAATGGTGTCATGCTGCTCATCCAGAGCAAGAACCCGTGGTCTCAGCTCGCTTTGTGTAAATAAAACTGCACACAGTGGAGGAAGGAGTGAAACGGCTGCACCTCCCTGGGGTTGCCACAAAGCCAGGACATCATGGGAGGGTGCAGCATCACTAGGCACAGGCTGCGCAAACTCTGGCCCAGCAGTCCAAGTGCTATGATCCAGCACCTGGAATTGCAACAGATCTTCCTACAAGAACACATCTGAGATGCAATATTAAAAATAAGCCCAACATTAATCTTTTATTATGAAATGGGCTGGTTCTCAAATTGTGCAACAGCAAATTCCCATTAAAAATAACTGTCTTAAATGGTGAAAACAATTTGTTTTTTTTATATGACAAACTTGGAAAAAGCCTTCATATCTATTGCATGAATGGAATGTACTCTTTTAGAAAAGCTACAGAGTGTGTGGGTTTGAAGTTGAAACAGAGACAGTTGTGGCCCGATCGAGGTGTCTCTAACAAGTGCTAACAGACAGATAAGGTCCTTTGAAACAAGGAGGAAGCAAAGTCTGCACTGGCCTGCTGTCAGTCTTCTGTACATCTCGAAAGACATAGTCTGCTTGGGGCTCTTCTGCTCTTGCATTCTGCTTCCCTGGGGACAGCTTAATCTACACATAGAGACTGGTTTCTATATTACATCTCGATTAGTCACTTCAATTGAAAGATAATCTCGGTCCATACCAAATCGGCCATTAGAAGTCTTGCTCCGGTTGGGGCTCAGTGAGCTTCCTAGGACTACTCTTGGGGCCATAGAGGAAGGTCATAAATGAATACCCAGGAGCATTAGCCCACCCTTCACGTGGACTTCTGACGGTAATGGAGGGTTAGGTCTCCACCGCTCTTCCATATGAAGTGTTTCACTGTCCGAAGGTCCATATTTGGATCCAAAACCTGAATAGCCAAAATTAAGTTTAAAAATTTCAAAGTCTCTAATATCTAAAACCTTTATCATTAACTCAGGGACTCTCATCAGGTGATCCAGCTTGCTCACTCCTCCCCTATGCCTGGTATCCAATTCTTGCTGTCACGGCTTCCATGCATGTGGGAATGAAATTGAGCTTAGTGAGATGTACATCTTTTATGATTATGCCAGAAACACCAGGCCATCTTTCGGCCATTTGTCTAAGGATACGTTTTGAGTGCATCTTGATTTAAAAAACCGTTCTGCCATTTCTCCGCATACCTTCACTCTAAATCATAAACTAACATGGCACATGCTGCTTTGCAAATCAAGAAGACCATGTGTCTTTTCCTTGTCAGAAAAAAAAGCTACCAGCACATCCACATTTGTCTATGTATCCCTTCTCTGAAAATCTCCCCAGCAGTAAAGAGGAGCTTTAGGGTGGGCTTTAGGTGGGAGAGGCCCAGGGCTCCTTAGAGCCCCTCTAAAAGTAGAAGCCCCCTGCCCAAAGGCATGTAACTCTTGATGAGCACCAGCACTGGAAAAAATGGGGCTGTAGTCCTCAAGTCCACTTACCTGGTCCTGGCACAAAAGTTCAATTTTCTCCTCTGCCAACACAGCAATATCCTCTTCTTTTTCCTGTTCTCCTGGTTTTTCATTATTAGAAGAGCTAGTGGTTTGAGACTCATTATCCAAGTTGATAATTTTTTCATAAACATGTTCCATAACTTTTCGGACTTGGAGCATGTCACTAGCGGAGAGTCTGTCTCTGTAAAGAAGCAGTGGCATATTGTGACATCAGGGAAATCACTAGATATTATTTATTCCACATTATTTTTCTTTGATGCAAACATTTTATAAAGATGAAAACCAATAAATGTTTTGGTCATTACCTTAATCCATTTTTAGAGCTGCCGAAAGATTTTCTACAGTGTCCTTCTAAGACACAGTTTATGTACAACTAAATGAGATTAATACATGTTCTTAAAACTTACATATACAGGCCAGGCGTGGTGGCTCATGCCTATAATCCCAGCACTTTGGGAGGCCAAGGCAGGTGAATCACTTCAGATCAGGAGTTCAAGACCAGCCTGGCTAACCAACATGGTGAAACCCTGTCTCTACTAAAATACAAAAAATTAGCTGGGCATGGTGCACGCCTGTAATTCCAGCTACTCAGGAGGCAGAGGCTGCAGTGAGCCAAGATCATGCCACTGCACTCTAGCCTGGGCAACAGAGTGAGACTCCATCTCAGAAAAACAAACAAACAAAAACACTTACATATATATACATAGTAGCCTTCTGGGTTTTATTCCCTTGAATACTTTCCCAGAGCCTGGGCAAACTAAATAATTCTGGAAAGGCAGGCAGCTCCCAATGCTTACCAGGGTCTGACACTGCTCAGTTTTCCCTGGGCTTTCCTCCCCACTGCCATGCCTTCAACTAGCACCTGTGGGTAGACAATGCCTGAGTCTAGACTTTGAGTCTCAAACTTCTGTTCTAAACCACAAACCCAACAGCTGGTTGGGTATCTTCAGTTGGATGTCCTACAGGCACTTCAAACTCTCTATGTCCCAAACTAGACTCATCAACACCCTACCTCTGTATCTCTGATAACAGTCAATAACTATTACACCAAAAAACTAAGGCTTACGCTCTGAAAACCATTTGAACTGCAGTTGTTAAATCTATCTGAAGTGATGTCTAAGACTCACTTTAAAGTAATTGTGTGTGTGTGTGTGTGTATGTGTGGAGGGAGGTGGGTGGGAGGGCAGGTAGAGGTATAGGTGAAGCAAAATGTTTAGCAAGGTATTAATTACTGAAGCTATCTGGACAATGGGGGCTCACTAGTTTCTTTCTATATAAGTTTGGAAATCTCTGTAACAAAGAGGCTTACAAATTTTTTTGATTTTATTTGCTAGAATATACATATTTTTCATAGTTTAGCATCCCATTACTACACTACTAAAGTTCTTGGGTCTCCCTGGACCATATCCCACATTGGCTCAAAAGTTTCTGGTGTTTAGTCACTGCATGCTCTATGGCTTGGCATTCAAATCCAACATCAACAAAACCTTTAATAGCCTTTCCAATTTACTTCCTAATATCTTCCTGCTGTGCCTCCATCCCATGCTGCAGATGCATGGCTCCTCACACTACCTTCCACTATCTTATGCATGCTCCCACTACCTTCCACTATCTTATGCATGCTCCCACTTCTACATCCCTGATCACACTGTGTCTTGGACTTGGAATATCTATCTTTTGAAGTTCTACCAATCATTACATGTCCAACTCAAATTCCATGTCCTTCAAGAAGCCTTTCTGGGAAGCTCCAGCCACAAGCTCATTTCTTTCTCCCACTCTCATTATTCCTTAAGTATCCATAAAAGCAACTATTATATACAGGTTGGGTCCTAAACTGTGAATTAAGGCAACAGACAAAATGCATGTTTTATTTATCATTTTTTTCTTAGAGACAAGGTCTCTCTCTGTTGCCCAAGCTGGAGTGCAGTAGCATGATCTTAGCTCACTGCAGCCTCAAACTTCTGACGATCCTCCTGCCTTAGCTTCCTGGCTAGCTTGGACTACAAGTGTATGCTACCATGCCCAGCTAATTTTTTTACTTAAATCTTTTGTAGTGAGGGGGGTCTCACTATGTTGCTCAGACTGGTCTCAAACTCCTGGCCTCAATTAATCCTCCCACCTCACCCTCCCAAAGTGCTGGGATTATGGGTGTCAGCCACTGTGCCTGGCCTTATTTATTTTTGAACACCTGTGGTCAGCCAAAGTTGGTACCTAGTAAGTGGTTTAATTGTATAAACTATGAATATTATAAAATCAGCCTTAGATCTGGTATCTGCTTCCTTTGCTATAAAAGGAAGGAAAAGGAATTCTCTCCAGTAGTTAATTAGATCAATAAACCATATATTTACTTACTTTTTTAAGGTTTTGCTCCTGAAGATGCATGAGGTTGGAGGTAGAAAGGAATTTTGTTGAATTTGGGCATATTTTCTGAAACAGTAAAAGTTAAAAGGTATAATAGTTTCTATTAGTTGATAAATGAAAATAATGTTAATAGGAAAACATGACTTGCAAGTAATAATTATCTTACAATTAAAAGTGATTTTCTATGAAATGTATAGTGAGCTATCAAATTACCGAAGTCAGCCTTCGAGAAAATTCATCAGAAAAATATATGTAACATTAGTGGCAATATGAAATTGTAGCATGGCTCTTCTTAGATAACAGTACAAGGTATTAGAGAGAAACAAACTTTATTTTAATTTTTTAAGCCATACAAACCAAAATCTCAATTCTACATTTAAATATTGGGGCTGATACCTAAAGGCCCAAACAAAAACTTAAGTGTCTTGAGAGATACCCACAGCATTCACCTTTGAGCAAAGCCACATATTCTGTGCTGGTGAGGCCCATCATCCAACTGAAAAGGCCAAAGTCCTCCCATTTTCTTTCCCTCTGACATCAGAGTGAGGTCTGAGGTGTTAAGAAAGAATGGAAACTTCAGCCAAGAACCCAGATGTCTACCATGAAGTAAACCACATTCTTAGATGAAAGATAAAATTACGTGGTCATCTTTTCTCAGGGTATTAATCCCCTCCGAGCCTCCACGTCACATCCTGTCTGGATGTCTCCTCTCAGGAATAAGCCACAGGCCTAAAGTCAGCAATGTGTCCCAGGTGAGTTTCACACTCAAAGAAATTAGTGGCTTATGGGGTGCTCGGGCATAGAGAAGACCATGGAATATCCATCAGGTGTCACATTGGCTTTAAGTCTTAGGGGTATATCCGGGACAGAAAATAAAGTTTCTGAAGGTTCTAAAGATTAAATTCCTTTTCATACGGCTTTAGAAAGATATGAAATACATCCACAATACATAAGACAGTCTAGAAACAGACCCATGTGTATACAGAAATTTAGTACATGATAAACACAGCATTCCAGATTAGCAGAAAAAGGACAGATTTTCAATAAATTGTGCTAGCACACTAGCTGTCCATTTGGAAAAAATCAGAATCCTACTTCACACCAAACAGAAGAATAAATTCTAATAGATTAGAGAGCTAGACATAAGTATCATAAAAGAACTAGAAGAGAATATAGGAGAGTATCTGTGTTACTTTGGAGTAGGAAATACCTAAACAAGACATGAAACTGAGAGCCATCAAGGATCAATTTGATTATATAAAAAGTAAAACTTTTCACCTGGCAAAAGACAGCAGGAACGAAGTGAAAATTTAATTGAGAGACACAGATAATAGTTAAAGGGTAAATATTCAATATAAAGAACCACCCCACAAATCAGTAAGAAAATGACCCAATAGAAAATAGATAAAGAATACAAACAGGTAATTCACAGAAGAAAACAAATGGCCAATATGAAAAGATGCTTAACCTATTAATTTGTTTTTAATCCACATAAAAATAATGAGATACCGTTTGCCTATTTTTTAGCAAAGATTAAAAGTATCCAGTGTTGGTGCAGGTGTGGGGAAATGGGCACTCATACACTGTTGGTGAGAATGTAAACTAGTACAGCCTTTGTGAGGGCAATTTGGCAGTATCTATCAAAATTTAAAATGTGCATACCCTTGGATCCAGCAATTCCACTTCTAGGAATTTATCCTAAAAAGTACACAAAGATATATGTACAAGGATGTTCACTGCAGCACTGTTTGTAATAGAAAACATTGGAAACAACCTAAATGTCCATTAATAGGGGACTGATTAAATAAATTATGGTACACTTATACAGTAGAATCTTAACACAGTCATTAAAAAGGAATGATTCGCATGTACAGACATGAAAAGATGTCCAGGATACATTTTTTTAGGTGAAAAAAAGTTGCAGAACAGTATGTATAAGAGATTTTGTGCAAAACAAAATGAACTGTAGACACATCTATGTACACAAATATATGCTTGTATAGAAAGAAAAAAGTACTGAAGGCTATGCATTAATTTATTATGCATGGGAGGAAGGATAGGGAGTGAATGGGCAAGAATGAATGCTTGGGGAAGAGATGAGGGCTTCATTCATTTATTATTTTATTGAATAAACATATATATAAAAACCAACAAAGCTAGATATATAAATAATTATCAGTACTACTTCTGCAACTTTGGAACTGCAAGGAAGCAGATGGGGATTCCACTTCGGAGTCTAGCTTTTAGTAAGGTTTAAGATTATACTGTCTAAAGCAGTTCTTAATTTCATGAGTTGCAAAAAAATAAAATAGCCAAGTGGGAGTGGAGGATACTTACATCCACAGTGATGTCAATTACCCATTGTGGCACTGTCTCATTAAGAAGCATCGACTCAGTCTCACCCCCAGAATCTCGGCAGAGCAGCCTAAACACAAGCCATCAAGTAGTAAGTAACCCAACAAGCACAGACGTCAAAATCACTGTCAACAAATATTAGAGGAAGGAACCCTCATGGTTTTCATGTAGGCTAACCCCCACTTGACAGCTGAGGAAATAAAGTACAGCCTGGAAGAGTGACTCACTCAGCTAAAAAGGACAGCAGGCCCTAAAACTCAGGCCCCCAGATTCCAAGGCCAGGCATACACTATAGCTGCTATAGCATCACCAAGGAGTCCTTGGGTGATGATAGGAAACCTGGGTGCAAGCAAAGCACTCAGTAAATGTCCCCAGCTAGTGCCACAGTGCATGGCAGAGACTTTCACATGCAGTAGAAGTTAGAATATTTCTGGTAACCACTCAGGAAACTATCAGAAAGAAAGATAATCCTGCATTCAAGAATAAGACAAGCATGTCTTATTCTTTCTTTCTTCTGGCAACTATAGACTAGTAAGCTCTCCCCCTGGCTCTACCAGGACCTTGCTGGCAACCTGGAGGTGAACCAGTCCAGCCCTTCCCTGAAGGGCCCCACACGTAACTGTCTGGCACCCCAGGCAATGTCAGTGTCAGCCTCAACAGTTCCCAGGAGCAGCCCAGCTCATCTTGGCTAGACCAGCCTAAGGAAAGTAATGTACTCTGAAGCTCTTCTGTGGGCAGGGAATTCTAGTGGTATCATCTGTTGCTTGACCCTTGCAGTCACACGGGCAAAGTGAAGAAAAGTGAAAATTTCCTACAGAAACCAATAGAGAAGCTGCTTCGAGGCAAAGTATTCTACCTCATTCTAACAGTAGAGGTTCTCCTCCCAATTAGAATGTGGTCTAACAGCAGCAGACATTTCACTATCTCATGGACATGGGATGCTTCCAATCCTTGGCATCCCTAGAATTTAATAATAAACTATTTCTAGTATCAAAATATTGAGTTTGAGTCGACACTTCTTAGCAAATGGGATACCTTCTCAGGCAGAACCTCTAGTCTTTCTTACCCATACCTGAACAGTGTGCGACCTCCAGCTTCACCAAAGATCACAGGTGTGTGGGGGGGCACTTGAAAATATCCATTTCCCTTCTGCACGCGGTTCTCCTGCTCCCCATTTACTAGGAAAAGATGCAGGTGGTGGTAATATCAGAGTTAGTGCTAAAAACAGATTCTAAACATTTTACTCCCATAAGCTTCAAACATTGCAAGATCAAATGTCCTCTAAGTCCACCAGAGTTAGAAATAAAGGTTAAAAACAAAAGTTAAATTTCTGAAAATAAGAAACACAGCAACTTGTGGTATATTTCGTGGAAAAAATGACTGTATTTTCAAGGATTTTAATAAAAGAGGAGATTAATGTTTGAGATTCAGAACAAAAACATAACCAGCTACTTCAGCCACAAGGAAGTCTAGGACAGCCTGTATATAAATGATGATCTAGGGTTTTTTTTTTTTTTTTTTGTAGAACACCAAGCTCAGAAAAATTTCTTGAGGAAAAAAAATTACATTTAATGGCAGCCATGACTAATGACAGAAGCATTTGTGAAAAAATCCTCAAGGAGTCCACAATTTTGCTTTTATTGTTCTCTGCAGATTTCCTTTCCATTGTTGTTTTTTCTTTGAGACAGGGTCTCATTCTGTTGCCCAGGCTGGAGTGCAGTGGCGTGATCACAGCTCATTGCAGCCTCAACCTCTCCTGGCTCAAGTGATCCTCCCACCTCAGTCTCCTGAGTAGCTGGAACTATAGGAACACACCACCACAGCCGGCTAATTGTTTACATTTCTTGTAGGGACAGGGTCTTGCTATATTGCCCAGCATGGTTTCAAACTCCTGGGTTCAAGGCTGCTTGGCAGAGCAGCCTAAACATAAGCCATCAAGTAGCAAGTAACCCAACAAGCACAGATGTCAAAATCACTGTCAACAAATATTAGAGGCCTCCCAAAGCACTGGGATTACAGGTGTGAGGCCACCACGCCTAGCTACATTCTGCTTTCTTTATAAACTTTTGACCCAGCACAGGTGACACCAACTCAAGTGGCCAATTCATTCATTACACTTTCCTCATTAAACTGGAAGCATCTGACCCCCTGAAATCCTACTGCATTTGTGGAACCTCTCTCCTAGCACCCAACTCTTCTATCTCAGAGTGCTTTCCATAAGTAACTCTGCCATACCAGAACATCAGCTCCTGAAGGACAGGGACCATACCCATGTGTCTTTAGTACCCCCACCTGAAACTTGGTAAGAGCTTCTGAATAGTAGAGCTGCTCACCATCTGAACAACTCCAGAGTGTCCACTGAGTATATGCTGCAGGTGCTGTGGTCTGAGCTCTGGATGAGGAGGTGGCCATGCCCTGCCCTGCCTTCCCCGTGCAGTCTGATGTTAAGGATGACGTGGTTTCTGGTGATGTCTTCCTTATACTCCTCACCCAAAGCCTAGATCCAAAGGGTGCATGACTATACCACTGTTTTGATAACTTAATCCTTATTGCTTATTTGGGTAGCTGAAAGTATCCCATCTAACTGGAAATGATCTGCCCACAGCAGATCACTTAACACAGCTGTTAAGCTGCAGAGCCCACCCCAGAACCTAGCTTTCTTGACCCTCTGTGGAAAGATTTTTCCATCAGTTTCTCTGACTCAAAGTCCATGGTACAATTCCGACAGGGATCAAAGTGTGTTAGGTGATGTAAAAGAAAAGCTACCATGGGTGGGACAACAGCACCCTCTCTCTGACAGGAACATCAGAAGACTGGTTTTCAAGGAAGCATGTCATCCTCATGTGAGAGATTTAAATTCCACATATCATTATGGGTGAATGTGACAGCCAGAACAAAGTCCCTGGCAGGAGGTACTCGCCATTGTTGCTCACTCCTGGTGGCCAGCAGAGAATCTTCAGAGGAGTGAGTAAGCCTCAGTTGATGGGACTCAATGATTCCTCAACCAGCCGTAGGTTTCACATGAGGATGTGAAATTCTAAGTTCTTGTTTCCCCTTCCTTTGATCAAACTGAGTCAAATGCATATATTCCAAACATGTTCTCCTCTGCTGCTCAGAGGACTTTACTGCCACTGCCTATGGCACACACACCTTTCAGATGTCCTCAATGACATTAATTCTTTTTTTTTTTTTTTTTTTTTTTTTAGGCGGAGTCTCGCTCTGTCGCCCAGATTGGAGTGCAGTGGCGCAATCTCGGCTCACTGCAAGCTCTGCCTCCCAGGTTCACGCCATTCTCCTGCCTCAGCCTCCCGAGTAGCTGGGACTACAGGCGCCCGCCACCTCGCCCGGCTAGTTTTTTGTATTTTAGTAGAGACGGGGTTTCACCATGTTAGCCAGGATGGTCTCGATCTCCTGACCTCGTGATCCGCCCGTCTCGGCCTCCCAAAGTGCTGGGATTACAGGCTTGAGCCACCGCGCCCGGCCGACATTAATTCTTTACACATGCTTGAGCATATGCCCTGTCACTTCTGAGATGGAATTTGACTTTTTTTTGAAACAGAGTCAAAATCAGGTAGGCCATGAGACTAGCAAATACCAACATTTCAGCCCAACATGAAGAGTGACTATGCAATGACAAACCTGGCTTTCTGATGCAGCTACCTACCTAGCTTTGGAGGTTAATCCAAAAGATCACAGGTATCTTGAAGAATATTTTGGAAATAAGTCTGTTAAGGTGCCTCATTTTAAGACAAAAGTCATCTGAATATAAATATAGGGTATTTTATTTATCTTGAGCAGTCTCACTAAAAGCCACATCATAAGGTGGTCTGCTCTTTTGGAATCTCAGTCTCAGTTAAGACGGGATGGATGTTCCTGCTTTGAGATGTGGAAGGGTGGACAATAAATTGAGCACACCACAAATATTTTAGCAAACAGTTTAAGTAAGTACCTTTTAAGTAAGTACCTCTAACTTTTTATGCAACTATCTGAATATAAAAACTAACCATGGTTTACTTCATTTTCCTCTTCATCCATTGGATTCACATGTGTTCTAGGCCAATATTCCAGGAGTGCTTGGAGTAAAAGTCCTCCTAAATTCACTGCCAAGAAGTTAATTAAAAAGAGATAAAATGGAAAAGAGAGTTAATTGGCTTTAACCTAAAAGAGAATAAAATTCTAAGTTTGTACATTTTCTGATGTTAAATTCTTAACCCAATGCCAATGATGTCTAAAATCAAGACTGTAGTCATTTTGCCAATTCTGCTAAAATTTTATCTTAGAACGTTTAAAGCAATGATCATATGGAGCAAAGAGATATTCTACATGGTTGCTCAGATATAGCTATTATTTAAAACAAAATGAGAATCAGATTCTTTAAAGGGCTATTTCCATATGAAGTTACTAAAATGATTTGTATACATCAGGTATTTGTACATACCACATTTTAGGACATAGTCAACAAAATATAGAGAACTTTTACAAAATAAATACTTAGCAAAAAAACAGCTCATATTCGTCTTCTCTTTAGAAGGGAGGAAAAAAATGAAGGACACTTAAACTCACATTTTGGATCTGACCCATCAGGGCTGCTGAAACCAGCATCTTTTGCAGAAACCCAGGCAGCAAAACAGTCACTTTCATCCAAAGTAATAGTTAACATCTATCAAAAGAAAAAACTTAGTGGCATTCTATTTGAATATATTCTCCAAATAAGTCTCTAAACCTTCGTTTGTTTGTACTATTTGATTAAAGTGCTAAGTCATAAATTCAGGAACCAAAATGTGTTTTATGTGATTCAATGCAACTACACAATTTAGTTTCCTGGGATACCAAAGGCATTCTGTAACTTTTTAATTTTTTAAAAAAATTTTTTGTTTGTTTGTTTCCTTTTTTATTCTGTTTTGCATTTTGTAAGTTTTAACACAGATTTTTTTTTCTTTCACGCTTAAAAACACAGGACTCTGTAACTAAAATAATTATGAGCTATAATGAAAATCTTCAATTATCCCAAATTATACAAGTATCAACTGCTAACTTACCCCTGTTTTTAAGTCTACTGAGAACCAATTTGGCACATACACCATTTTAAATCTTTTCTTAATTTCATCTTCAAAATCCACTTTGCCCAGATCTTCAACTTTACATGCCTATACATCAAAAGAAAGTATAATGATCAATATTAAGTGGTGAATTCACTTGATTCTGACTTTGCTATTCAAAATTTTACACATTTTCACGTTTTAACAGTCTAAAATACATTTCAAAAAGAATGTGGTCCTTTTTTTAAATAATCTGCTGCTATAAAATTTTAAATTAAAAAAGCACAAAATATTATTTGGGAAGAAACTGTAATTTAATTGTGCTGATACTGATATAATATACCACCTCATCTTAACAGCAACATGGCTCTTTCGAGGGTCCCAGTTGTCGGCCATCTTCTCAAAGGCGGACTGTTTATTTTCCCACATCCCATTGTTCCTTGATGCTACATGGAGACCATTACTCCATCATCTCCATGTAAAAACTTACTTCTCTGAGGCCCATGTCATTTAGCAGCAGTAAACTGTACACCTTTCCTTCACTGCCATCTAGCAACCTGCCACTCTCCCCTCATTTACTGGAGACTTGAGCCCTGGGCTCACTGTCTCACAGTCCATCTCAATTAAATCTCTCTTCTACCTTTGACCTTGCCACCTTCCCCATTACCCTCAGCACGTGATTCTGACTTCTTTTTCTTAAAACAAAGAAAAGCCTTGACAGAATCCCCTTAACTTTCTCTATCATTCTCCCTGGTGCAAGGAAAACGGTATCCCTTCTGACTGTGCTCCAGTCCCCCTCACCTCTTGCTTCTTGGGATGACCTTGTATTGTCATCTACCCATGAATGTCTCTACTGGCTTCTCCCCAGGAGCAATGAAATATACTCAAATTTCTTATATCTGAAAAATACCCAAATACCCAAACAAAACCAAACAAAATCAAAAGCTTCCTCTGGCCCTCTGACTCCTACCTCTTCTCCAGCTTCTGCCTCTTCCTGCCTACCCCTCCAATCAAATTTCTTCAAAGATTATCCAGTCAAATTTTCTGTTTCTTCACCTTCAAATCACTACTCAACGCACTCTATCTGGCTTTTGCCCTTAAGACTCTAACCAGAGGCCACCCTCTTTATTTAAATCCATGTGCATGTTACAGTCACATCTTAAATCAACTCACAGCAGGTTAATGCCACTAACCACAAGCTCCTTCCTGAAATACTCAATTTGTTCTTGAGCTGCCATTGGCTCTTGGTTTTCTTACTCCCCACAACTTTTAAAATCATATACTATTGTGGCTTCCTCTTTTCCCAACATCCCTGAAAAACTGATGACTTAGTTTCTTCTGAGTCTACATATGTCCCTTGGAAACTCTGACATTTCCTATGACATCAACTGTAATCCACAAGCTGATGACTGCTGAGCCTTTTACTCCAGCTCAGTTCTTTAACTGTGCTTGAGACTGTACAGCTGTCTGCCCAACATACATCTCTATTCTGATATCCCACAGAAACTCAAATTCAACATCTTTCTCAGCATATCCTTTTCTCCTGATAACCCGTTTTTCATCTTGCATTCCCTACATCACTTCTATTCAACAAACTGTCCAATCAAGAAACCTGGGACTCATTCTTGCTTCTTCCTTTCCTCATACTCCTTTCATTAAAGTATCACTCCTGTGGCCAGGCACGGTGGCTCACACCTGTAATCTCAGCACTTTGGAAGGCCAAAGCGGGTGGATCATGAGGTCAGGAGATTAAGACCATCCTGGCCAACATGGTGAAACCCTGTCTCTACTAAAAATACAAAAATTAGCCTGATGTGGTGGTGCATGCCTGTAGTCCCAGCTACTCAGGAGGCTGAGGCAGGAGAATTGCTCCAACCAGGGAGTCGGAGGTTGCAGTGAGCCAAGATCGCACCACTGCACTCCAGCCTGGGCAACAGAGTGAGACTCCGTATCAAAAAAAAAAAAAAAAAAAAAAAAAGTTATCACTCTTGTTCACAGGCCTAAATATTTTCCTATTCTATTTTTTCCATCTCCCTTGTTCCCACCCTAGTCTAGACAAATATCACCTTTCACCTGTATTACTGCAACAGCCTCCTATTATGTACCAGACACTGTGCTTCTCAACATCACCAATAATAGGCACCCTCGACATTTTAGGAATGAAGAAACCATTTTAGAGATGTTCCCTAGCATATTCCCTAGGTCACTTGGTGAGTACTTGGCAGAGCCAAGGTTAGAATGCAGTTCTGTCCAACCCACAAGCCAATGTTCCTAAAAAACTCCTGACTGTCCCACACTGTTCAGCCATGTCTATTACACCAGATCATTTGATATCAAAACTTCAAGGTCTGGATATGGGAAGCTGCTAGGTACACAGAAATGCCTATCATGATGTGTGCTAGCCCCATCTAAGTAGAAGGACCTCCCATTCAGACAGCAGGACTCAACTCAGGCCTCAGTTAACCAGACCAAGAGTGGGCAACAGACCCATATACAGAAAACCTGATAGGTCAACTCTCAAAAGAGTAGCTGGCCTGATCAGATTCTCTTGGGTATTCTGGAGATAATTACGTCCTGGGCAGCATGAGGTGAAGTCTAGCCACAGGACAGAGTTAGGGACACATTTGTGGTACAGTATCAAAGTGAAGAGTCAAGAATTCCTGCTGCTCAGTTCCTCAGGGCTGTTCTGGATCCTCCCAGTCCCCCAAGGGAACTCTCTCTGAAATCAACATGAGTTTCTACCCCGACCCCCAACAGGCATCTCTCTATTGTAAAGAAAAAGTAATCAGATTTTTGAAGCTTGCTGCAACTAAACTTTCTACTCAAAGAACTAAAGCCTCTCATAATTAAAGCCTCAAATAACTGTTTCATAACGGACTTCCCACATAGATGTCCCACCGGGAGGAAAACCAGTAGTCAAGTCAAGGTTTCTGTTCAGAGACAGTCCCTTTTTCCTAACAAGAAACTTGCCTGTCTTATTCTTTAGATCATTAAGTAGGTGAATCTCTTTTCTTTATAACCAGGAGCTTAACCAAAATACCAGCTCTTTTCAATTCTTCCTTTATAATATGCTCAACATCCGTTTCGCCCTTTATTTTTATTTATTTATTTATTTAACCTTTCCTATGGTGCTCATGTCTCTTCCTTTAGATCTCTAATCATGATGTCTTCCAGCTTTTAGTCTCCCATTACATACACTAACTACTACTGCTCTCAACATGAGATTTTCCTGCTCTAAAATTATCTAAGGTTCTTCTGGGAGTACAAAAGAAAGGCCAACTTTGGATCCTGCAGCTTAAGACTCTTTGGGAAATAACCTATATGTCATTTTTCAACCTTACACCCCCTATTACCTCCTTATATTTACTCTGGTCTCCAAATAAACAAAACTGCTCACCTTGCCCCAAATAAGCACATACCACCCTTCTTCTGTGCCTCTGCCATTCATTTCCTTTTCCTGAAATGCTCTTCCTCCTACCCCCATTATCCATCTACTAGAAACCTTTAAGTCCTTGTTCAAGTGATTTCTCCACCACAAAGCTCTCCTGACTTCCCTCATCCATAAGCTATCCTGAAATCTGTTCCTTATCTATAAGGTTTTCCCATTCCACTTGTCCCTCCTACCAAAGGGGATCAAAGTAAAGACTTTTTCATCATTTATGACCCTTAAGCATGGTTCTTTGCACATGATAGTCATTCAATCTAAGAAATATCTGTTGAACAAATGAACAAGTATACCAACACTAAAAAAACTGGTCAGAATGATAAAAATAGACTAACTTTTTAATCTGCTTACAAACACTTCAGTGCTATCTGGAATGTGATTGAATAGCTTCATGCATTTCAACTGTCCCACAGGGAGTTATTGTAACACGACCCAGAGTTGTAACTAATGCTCATAGTGATGTCTATAAATCCTAAGAAACAGCCAACCTTATTTTGTGCACTCCAGTGTGTCTCGTCTAGGGTGATTTTACACCATTCTTCCTCCCTCCAAACATCTGGCAACATGTGGAGACACCTGTGGTTGCCACACCTCGGGGGAGGGAGGGGTATTACTGGCAACTAGTGGATAGAGGCTAGAGAGGTTCTAAACATCCTACAATGCATGGAATAGCCCCTACCTGCCCCTCCCCCCACCAAATAATTATCTGGCTTAAGATGTCAATAGTGACAAGGATGAGACTTTTAAGGTAAGGCAGCATATAAGATTGTCTGCAATACACTAACCAGAGAAAATGATTCCATTTAAACAGTTTATTTACTTAAAAAGATGAACTATGACCTTATCTGATATTCACATAAGAAAGTATACCCCACCCCATAAAGTATTACTGCAATTACATCTTATCTTAGCACATACAAAAAATAAAAAATAAAGGGAGTACACAATCTAACAACCTATATTTAACCCAAAAAAGATACTCACCTTCAATACGTCCCAATATGCCACATTATTATTGGTATCTTTGGTTAATATATGTCTCTTATCATTAAGAATGTGGCACTGAATAATACTAGCACCTCCTAATGGGAAAAAAAAAAAAGACCACACAATTGGTAAAACAATCCTCCTACATTTAAATTCACAGTGTGGTAACAATTGTTAACTAGTATGTAACAGGAACACAAACTGTACTAGCTACCAGAAAGGAAAAGGCAAACCAAAAGACTATATGATTATATCTAAAGCAATTCAAGGGCCATAAATTATTTATGTCCATTTATAAACATTCAAAGAAAAACTGTCTGATTTTAATAATACATTATGGATTAAAGGATTCTTCATGTCAAGGGGGTACTAGTGGAAAATTGTTGAAAGACAACAGCTTTATCCACTGGGAAAAGTCAAAATGATGACAGGAAGTCTCTGCATTAGTCTCATTTTGCAATAACTTTTGCTTCCCATCTTTTGCTTCCTGAATGAATATTCTAAAGGTTTAACAGCATGAACAAATGAATGTGCCACACAAAATTCTAATCCCAAACTCTGACATTAAACATACGCTGCTTTTTTGCCATAATCAGCTGCAGCATGTAGAATTTGAGGATCACATCTGTCCTTTTCTGCCTCATACCTAAGTACAATATTAAATCCTATATATTTTACAAAGTGGCTACTGGTTTTATCATGACTATTCTCATGTTAGGCAAATAAACTGACTCAAAAAAGTCCACTTTAAAAGTCACTAACAGCATTTTTTAAAATAACTTTTTCTGGCTGGGCGTGGTGGCTCACGCCCATAATCCCAATACTTTGGGAGGCTGAGGCAGGCAGATCATTTGAGGTCAGGAGTTCGAGACCAGCCTGGCCAACAAGATGAAACCCCATCTCTACTAAAAATATACAAAGTAGCTGGGCGTGGTGGCTCACACCTGTAATCGCAACTGCCTGGGAGGATGAGGCAAGATAATGGCTTGAACCCAGGAGGCAGG
This sequence comes from Rhinopithecus bieti, assembly GCF_001698545.2. Lineage (NCBI taxonomy): Eukaryota > Metazoa > Chordata > Mammalia > Primates > Cercopithecidae > Rhinopithecus > Rhinopithecus bieti. Next base: position 357,874 of record NW_016814090.1, read on the forward strand.
GGTTGTAGTGAGCCAAGATCCCGTCACTGCAGTCCAGCCTGGGCGACAGAGCAAGACTCCTTCTCAAAAACAAAACAAAACAAAAAACCTCTTTTCTTATATTAAAATAAACCAATGTATTATCTTTTGTTTACATCAGAATTATATTTAAAGCAAGGTCACTGTCTTCATTTTTGTCAATTTCTAAGTAACCACTGCTAACTTCAATAAAGGGTACAGTACCTTCCATTTTCTTACCTTTAATAACCTGGTCAGGTTGTGTACAAAGAGGTGTTATAGGATTTGTACAGTCATTGTCATAATCTCCAGAGGCTCTAAAATTATGAATTCCCTTCAAAGTCTAAAATAACAAAATGTATTACTGGATCATTTTACGCTCTACAAGCTTTGCCAGCCTGTTTAAAGTGGCAAGAAAAATAAAGTCAAAAAACAAATAAGAAAACCCCAACAACCACTACATCAACCGAAAAATATCTGATCACAATACAATTATCTATCATCGTTTAAAAAGAAACAAATATTAAGAAGGGAATATTGTCTTTGGGAGAGAAAACTATGCACGAAAGGAGGAGTACTCTTCCAGGTAAAATTATGTTGGTCATAAATTGGCATGATGAAATTAACACAAGATAAACAACATTTAAAAATAAGTACACAGAAAGAACACTTGACCTGCATGTCAACAGGAATAAATGCAAACACTTTCTCTTTTGTTACCTACAGATAGTGTGGTAAGCAAGAAAACTTAAGTCTTTTAATTAAGATTTACAAATTAACAGTGAGCTTTGGATGACTTCTGTTTATCCTCTATTTCTATCCCTGTTCTTCATGCTATGAGGAAAAAGAAAACTAATTTGAAAACACAATTTTCTGCTTTCTCTTATGTTTAAACAAATTTGAATCCTGGTGAGTTTCCCTGCCTTGTTGGTACTTGGGCTGCCTATCTTCAAATGTAGCTTCATGAGGTCAGAGGATGTACTAAGACTTACTGGTTTTATCAGGGAACTGTGTCTATTCTAAGGACATGGAACAAGTATCTTGGCTCCGGACAAAGAAGTCAGAATAGTCATTTTGATTATTATCTTAATTTTAGTATGATCTTTAGGATTCTACCTGCATTCACAGGGCTTTCAGGTTTTTGCCCCTGCCCAAAAGCATGCTAGAGTTAGGGCCACACTGAGCATTTGCAACCAGTGTCTACAGGTCTGTGATGACAAAATACATGTTTATAAACCTTTGCCAGGTTAATGGCTCACTTACCCATTTATTTACTGTAGACTTAGTTGTTGCAACCCAAATTGCAGGAGGAGGATCAGCTGATCTATCAAGCTCCATCTGAAAACAAAGCACAAAAATATTGCTTTGTGGAATGTCAACTCTTCTGAACCGCCAGGACTAGATACGTTATTAATATCAACTCCTTCATTCAACAACTGTGTGTGACTATACCTGGACATGTGTGAAAACTAAGGATGTACAGAAAATGAGTCTTTTCTTTGCTAAATAAATTCACAGCCCTATAAAAGTGTAATGAGTAATTTCTCACCTAAAACAGTGGCCAATAATTTTAAGTGTGGTCAATTTGAGGGACTTGAATGGATACAGTCAAAAGGATGACTTTCCATAATTTTTTCTTTTGTTACTCCAGTTTTATGTTCTTTTTTTTAATAACAAGGAAATAAATTTCTTTTACTTTGAAAATGTCTGAAGTAAAAAACATCCTAACAACATAGTAAAAGTGAAAATAACCCTTGCCTAAGGACGGGACGCCTGGGAATAGCTTACTGTCTATTCTTCTGTATGTAAAACACGGCACATATAAGATTATGTTTATGTGCATGTATATATTACACAAGTGGAATCACTCTACATTCATCCACTATTCTTCCCACATCAGGAAACTGCAGGTTTGCAGTGGTGGGGACAGGGCAGGACTCCTAGCTAGCAACAATCCTCCTCAGTTAAGATGATATTCCTCGTAACATACAATTATGTTTGTGCCAAATTCTTTCAGTCTTTTCCCCACAGCCAAGATCCTGGCAAGAGATCCAGGCAGCCATAGAACTCATAATGCAGAGTGTTTCTCCTCCAAGCTTGTCTCCCCATCAGCCTACTGCCTGCACACATGTTGTATATGTATGATTATTAATTCAGCTCTCTTTGCTTCTCTAAAGAATTACTGGTTTGGTCCACTAGGATATGCCATCTATTTTAAAGAACTGTACTTGGCCAGTTTTGTCTGAGCTCTTAGACTGCAGACATCCTCCTAACCTTCACATTTGACCTCCATTCCTCTTTTCAGCCCTTCCTCCTACACAGCGGACTGAGGTTTCAGATGTCACTTAGTTTCGCAGAGAATGGGTATCTGCAGTTCTGTTTCTCATTTTCTTTTTAGGTGATTTCTGAGAAAAGGGAGTAGTAGTATTTTTCTGCCTTCATTTTAAAATTTGGAAACTTCCGGCTGGGTGTGGTGGCTCATGCCTGTAATCCCAGCACTTTGGGAGGCCAAGGCGGGCGGATCATGAGGTCAGGAGATGGAGACCATCCTGGCTAACATAGTGAAACCCCACCTCTACTGGAAAAAAAAAAAAAAAAGCAAAAACAAAAAACCAAAAAAATTAGCTGGGCGTGGTGGCGGGCGCCTGGCAGGAGAATGGCCTGAACCCGGGAGGCAGAGCCTGCAGTGAGCCGAGATTGTGCCACTGTACTCCAGCCTGGGTGACAGAGCAAGGCTCTGTCTCAAAAAAAAAAAAAAAAAAAAAAATTGGAAACTTCCTCACAGTTGTTTTAATGTGAAATTCTGGGACTATCGGTGAGGTTGAACATGTCGACCGGCCATTTCTCAGTCTAGGCTTCACTTCCAGCAGGTGTCCATATGGATGGCGTCCAAAGACTTCCTCAAGAACCCTTTGACCCACATGACAGATCCTGATGGTCAGGGCTGCTCTGAGGCAGTGGTGGTTTGGAGTATGAAGCAGCCTGCTCCCTCTTCTCTTTGAGGAGAGTACTCTTTCACTTCCTTACTCCTGAGACCATGGACACATTTCCTGACCTTCCTCTGCTTTGTCATCTGCTCACAGATAACCTTAACTCCTCATATTTCTCCTCCTAAGGACTGCTCAGGAAAGCCAGGCAAGCTCAGGAGCAAGTATGAGACAATTTCACTACAATCCATCAGTGGGAGAGTCATGCATCACTGATGCACCAAGAAGTCACACTTTCTTCTACAGGTGACTTACAAAACTGTTTAAAAAAAAAAAAAGAAGCAAAACACAAAACTGCCCCAGAGTATCTCATACCGACACTCTTCCATCCAGACAGATGCCTACTTTTCCTTGTCCTGTCAAGTTCTGCTCATGATGGAGTATCTTTTTTATAAACCACCCCCCACCGGCAGTTGAGTCATGTTTTAATATAGCTTTTGCTCTATTTGACTAACACATGTAACAACCTTAATTATAAAACTAAAATATTAATGTATGACATACCTTAAGAACTGGTGCTTTTTCTTCACAAATTAGCACCCGAATGTCAGGGTTTCTTAGGTCTGTACAATAAATCTTCCTGTCCCTTCCACCAGAATACACATGTGTGAAGGCATCATTGACTTGCAGCGCCCAAACACCTTCATCATGGACTCGGTATGTTGCTATACATCTCTGCTGGCCAAGGGACCAAAGGCGAATTGTCCCATCAGAACTGCCAGAAAGGCACTACAAACAAAGAAAGGTAAAGTTAGAACTTGCCACAAAATTCCTGCTTTCTTGTGCTTTGCACCTGACTTCTCCCGAGTCCACATTGTCAAACACACAACTCTAATAACCTGTGTTTCTGCCTCGGATAAAGGCTTGACAACCATGCACCACAGGCTAAAGTGACCTAATTCACTTAATTTGGGGAAAATTACTTATTTTTCCCAAATATGTAATTAGGGTAGTTTTGTTGATCAATTCACTAATCTGTAAGTAAAAGTTTCTTTTCTCCTCATCTCTTTTTCCTAAATAAGTAGTTATGGTTGTTTTGTTGATCAATTCACTCATGTAAATATGCCACGTTGTTGGTGGTAATTTTACATTTAGTCTATAGTTGCCAATAGGGAAAATGGATGGAAGAGAAACTAGATGAATGATACCTATAAATTACGCTTAGAGATACTCCAGCAGGAGAAATCACTGAGCAAGAACTGCCTTTGTCCTCTCTTCCTGGCCACTTGTCGATTTCTGGTCAATCCTGTAGACAAGCCCTATTTGCATAATCTACTAATAAGAGACAGAGTCTGAAAGCAGTGGAAACGAAGGTAGTAGTCTGCACTAGGCCCATGGGTCTCAAAGTGTGGTCCCAGCAGCATCAGAGTCCCCTGGGAACTTGTTAAAATATAAATTATTGGGTCTCATTCAGAGCTAACAAGGCAGAAACTCTGTTGGAACCCAGCAATTGGTGCTTTAACAGGCTCTCCAAGTGATTCTGATGTTCACTATGTTTGACAAACACTGCACTAGGCCAGCAAGCTTTTTGAAGCCCTGGGTTACACCGCTGTCTCATGGCTCTGGACTCCTGATGAGGCCAGGTCTCTTGGATTCTACTGACAGGAGTCAGAAACAAAATCTTGTCTCAGGCTTACCATTCACTCTTTGTGCTGGACAATTTCCATATGAGGAGCCTCAGGTGAGTTAACAATGGCAATTCTGACAATTTCTGATGGCTCAAGAGAGTCAACCACATAGAAGCTGCTGGTATACAAATGAGGGCTGAGTACACTGTGAGTGTGGCGGAAAACAACTGAATTAGACACCCTGCATCCACACTCAGCATGTTACTGTGGTGACTTGCAGAAGAGGATAAATACTTGATTTCCTCGGGAAAAAGAATGGCCCGGAGGAAAAAGCAATTGCTGCTGCTGGAGTATGAAATTAAGTAAGCAAAGAGCTTCAAAGAAGGAAAGACAGTTGTGGTCTTAGAGATTTGGAAGGTGCCCAAATACATGAGGCCTTCAGGAATAAAAATTTACTGGCCTGCCCCATGACTTTAAGGGCCCCTGAGAACTCCAAGCATGTTTAATTAAATGAACACATATTAGGAAACTCCCCCACAAGATGCCAGGAGCATCAGTAGTTTAATAACCTATTCCAGCTAGTTTACAAGGGAACCAAGAAACTAACCAATAAAGAAACTGTCAGCAGTAAGGTTAAAGCAAATCTGCAACATGCGTGAGAGAGAAATATGGCAATCTGATGGCGTAGGGGCCAAGGAGGGGCTCCCCATTCCAGGAAGAGGTGTTATTCTGAGGTGGCAAACTTTCAGTAAAGCTTTGATCCCTCAGATCCTAGACTATGCATCTACAGAGTAAGGTCTGACAACTTAAAGAGGATAAGGAAAGTAAGATATGATGGGTTAGAAATCCTCGTGGCCTGGGGCAACTTGTAACAGGAAAGGATAAGTCCCAACTAAGGGTGCACAGTTGGAAGCAGATAAGGAAACACAGTTGTATCAATGCTGATATAGAACGCAAAGTAATCTCTGATGGTAGTTAGTATTCTAAGACTACAGAAAAGCAGGCCCCCCAACAAAACAACCACTTTAATCAATATTGTGAAAATGGCCATACTGCCTAAGGTAATTTATAGATTCAATGCCATCCCCATTAAGCTACTAATGACTTTCTTCACAGAATTGGAAAAAACTGCTTTAAAGTTCATATGGAACCAAAAAAGACCCCACATTGCCAAGACAATCCTAAGCCAAAAGAACAAAGCTGGAGGCATCACACTACCTGACTTCAAACTACACTACAAAGCTACAGTAACCAAAACAGCATGGTTCTGGTACCAAAACAGAGATATAGACCAATGGAACAGAACAGAGCCCTCAGAAATAATACCACACATCTATAACCATCTGATCTTTGACAAACCTGACAAAAACAAGAAATGGGGAAAGGATTCCCTATTTAATAAATGGTGCTGGGAAAATTGGCTAGCCATAAGTAGAAAGCTGAAACTGGATCCTTTCCTTACTCCTTATACGAAGATTAATTCAAGATGGATTAGAGACTTAAATGTTAGACCTAATACCATAAAAACCCTAGAAGAAAATCTAGGTAGTACCATTCAGGACATAGGCATGGGCAAGGACTTCATGTCTAAAACACCAAAAGCAACGGCAGCAAAAGCCAAAATTGACAAATGGGATCTAATTAAACTAAAGAGCTTCTGCACAGCAAAAGAAACTACCATCAGAGTGAACAGGCAACCTACAGAATGGGAGAAAATTTTTGCAATCTACTCATCTGACAAAGGGCTAATATCCAGAATCTACAAAGAACTCAAACAAATATACAAGAAAAAAACAAACAACCCCATCAAAAAGTGGGCAAAGGATATGAACAGACATTTCTCAAAAGAAGACATTCATACAGCCAACAGACACATGAAAAAATGCTCATCATCACTGGCCATCAGAGAAATGCAAATCAAAACCACAATGAGATACCATCTCACACCAGTTAGAATGGCAATCATTAAAAAGTCAGGAAACAACAGGTGCTGGAGAGGATGTGGAGAAATAGGAACACATTTACACTGTTAGTGGGGCTGTAAACTAGTTCAACCATTGTGGAAACAGTGTGGCGATTCCTCAAGGATCTAGAACTAGAAATACCATTTGACCCAGCCATCCCATTACTGGGGATATACCCAAAGGATTATAAGTCATGCTGCTATAAAGACACATGCACACATATGTTTATTATGGCACTATTCATAATAGCAAAGACTTGGAATCAACTCAAATGTCCATCAGTGACAGACTGGATTAAGAAAATGTGGCACATATACACCATGGAATACTATGCAGCCATAAAAAAGGATAAGTTTGTGTCCTTTGTAGGGACATGGAAGCAGCTGGAAACCATCATTCCCAGCAAACTATCACAAGAACAGAAAACCAAATACCGCATGTTCTCACTCATAGGTGAGAAGTGAACAATGAGATCACTTGGACACAGGAAGGGGATCATCACACACCGGGTCCTATTGTGGGGACGCGGGGAGTGGGGAGGGATAGCATTATGAGATATACCTAATGTAGATGATGAGTTGATGGGTGCAGCACACCAACATGGTACATGTATACATATGTAACAAACCTGCATGTTGTGAACATGTACCCTAGAACTTAAATTTAAAAAAAAAAAAAAAGTACAAAAATAGAAAAAAAAAAGTATTACGTTGGCCAACTTCTTTGCAGTATTTGGTAGTATGATTAAAGAATGTCCTGTTTTATAGGAATTCTAGTGCCTGAGATCTTGTAGGAGTTGGAGGAGTCATCAAAACATTTCCACTGCCTCCATCCTTCACTAGATAAACATAGATAAACATGAAGATGTTCATTATAAGGTAACTCCTAGGACAAGGACAGAATGTCCTTCAATGATTCTGCTAAATCAGATTTAGTGGAATAGGGTCTGTAGCCCTAATCAGGTGCTCTTTGTTTCTGTCAATGAAGACAGGAATTACTGAGGCCAAGTTGCTGCCGACCAACAGGAGTGTTCCTGGGATGGTCACTAACACACAATCTCAAGTGCCAGCAGAGATCAGCCAAGTAGACGAGGTAAGTTGAGGCAATAAGTGGCCTGATGCTCTGAGACCCTCAGACCCATAAGCTAGGATCAGCAGACTTGTATTACCAAAAGAACCCTGTGAGTGACATACAAGGACATGACTGACTCGAATCAAGATGGCAGGCTGTCCCCAGCTCCTCAAGCAATTAACTGCCTGAGTAAAAGGAATAAAAAGATAGGTGGCTCTGCCCAATAACGTGAGCACCAATCAAAGCAACTGCAATGCTGACCTCTTTACAGGCAGAACTCCCTTAGGGAGAACCTCAAATAAATTTGGTAAATAAGAATCTTACTCTACAACAAAAGAATGAGGCAACAGGCAGATGTTCATGGGATTCATTGGCCTATAACATATATATCTTACTGCCAGTTCCTGACTCAACAAAGTCACCAGATACCCTATATTATAAGCTCACAGGGCAATTTAGCAGGATGCAATATAAACTTTGGCCCAGTAACTGATAACCACCTCTTCCATATTACAAGAATTCAAGAATCTGTAAGTAGAAGTTTCTTTTTTCCGCACCTCATTTTTCCAAATAAGTAATTATAGTTTTTTGCTGGTCAATTCATTAATCAGTAAGAGTTTCTTTTTTCCTCACCTCTTTTTCCCAAATAAGCAGTTATTACGGTTTGTTGATCAATTCACTAACGTAAATATGCTAGGTTGTTGGTGGTAATTTTACACTTAGTCCATAGTTGCCAATAAGGAAAATGGATAGAAGAGAAACTAGATGAAGAATGATACCTATAAAGTATACACTCTGAGACTAACAGGCAGTTTTTAAAGTAGAACCACAATATTACCTCTGCTTACAATAAATGTAGCTGACTTCAGATGAAGTACATTTCTAACTGTACATGTGATACTTAAATCATCTTTTATAAAAGCACATTCATAACTGCATAGATAGAAAACAAGAGATGGAATAGACAGGTAGAGCTTTAGAAGGTCTGCCAGCCCCCTTCTGGAAACCATGGAGATGATATGATCCAGCCCAATCCTGGCAAAGCTAACTAAAGACACATGGGCAACCATCTCAATTGCAGCCTTGCAGCTACACTGCAAAACAGTGAGGAGCTGACTCCACTGGGCTTCTTACACTCACATGAAAATGAGGTCACAAAGGAACTTGAGAGCTCTAGAAAATGCCCTGGCTTACAGTCAAGAAAGTACTTACTATTAACACATGTATATACACACAAACACACTCTCACCAACTATATATTATGATCCTCACTTTGCAGATAAGCAAATTAAGGACTAAAGTGAAATCTTATCCTCAAGGTCACACAGTACATCAAGATTCTTCACATTTCCAAAGACCTCCACAGGTATCTTTAAGTCTTTCTTTTCCTGGTTCTGAAAAATGATTTCCTACCTTAGACTAGTTTCCAAACCTTCTGTTCACTTCTGGAGGCAACGGTTTCTCTGATTAATCTCTAAAGCAATTTCTGTCTTAACTTCCACAGGAAAAGAAACTGATGGTGTTTCTCACCTCATCATCTTTCTACTAGCCCTTTTCTAACCCTATCACAATCAATTCCAGTTATCTCTCACTTACCACTGCACTCTGAAAAAAAATGGCTGAGGGAGTCAAGGGTACATGGTAGATGTATGTCATACCCACAAGATGATGGCTTTTGTTTTTTATTATCTACATTGATGAAATAGTATTTTCCACTGCTACAGAACAGAATTGTGATTATAATTCACAAATTACGTGGCCAATAGACCTAATGTATAACAGTACCAAAATGCTTTTCTTTGAAATGTTCACCCTGAGCATTATCTTAGAAAACTAAATTTATCAACTGTATCTACATAGTCAACTGACAAAATGTGCCCCAAAGTCAGATCCACTGAGAAAATTTTCCACTTAATACATTGGCAAAAAGCATTTGATATCAAAGCTTCCTTTTGCTTTACACAGGTAACATTTTTAGTTATTTTAGCCTCTATGCACCATAAATGCATATACTCATTTGCATTAGAATTATTCTAAGGAAATTCTTTGTTCGGTTTTTAAAAGTGATGCAAATAGAATAGTTTTTAAATGTAGCTTATATGTGCAATTTAGTATTTTAAAATTTTTTAATTAGACCACAATTGATAGTAAGTGTGGCTTTTGGTTCAAATCAACCTATACAATAGTATACAAAGTGCGGAAATTTCCAACAAGGCTATTAGATAAACACCCAAATGAAACTGCATACTTGCGTGCCATCTCTGTTTAACAGCAATGCTTTCACATTATCCGTGTGCCCTTTAAGCTTCATTAGTTTTGCACATGTTCTTGGATCCCATACCCTTAACACCTGTGAATTTTAATAGAATATTACACAAACTAAATATATCAGTATCAAATTTAAATAACAGACAACTCTCATCAGGCAAATGATAACCATTAAGTTCTGAGAAGGCAATACTGCTTCTGCCAATGGACACTGTCTAAGCCTCCCAACCTCAGGGAATTGGGTCTTTCAAACATCAAAAATGCACAGCCTCTTTATCTTGTCACTATACACACAACAGTTATAGTTTTACCTATTCAAATAAAACCTTTTGTTTAGCACCCACTAGGCAAAACCACTGTCTATATATTTAATAATTACACAGATTAAATTATTTTTGTTTCTTTATTTTCTAATATTCAAAACACCCTTTAAGCTCCCCCTGATCCAGTCACAGGGGCTCTCACGCCTGTAATCTCAGCACTCTGGAAGGCTGAGGCAGGTGAATTGCTTGCATTAAGGAATTGGAGACCAGCCTGGGCAACATGGCGAAACCCTGTCTCTATCAAAAATATACAAAAATTAGCCATATGGGGCAAGGTGTGGCCTGATGAGCGTGATGGTGTGTGCCTGGGGTCCCAGCTACTCAGGAGATTGAGGTGGAAGGATCGCTAAAGCCTCAGAAGTCCAGGATCATGATGCCACTGCACTCCAGCCTGGGTGACAGAGTGAGACCCAGTCTCTAAATAAATAAATATAAAGAAGCTAATCGTAAAATACCTGCTTAAATAATAGGAGACAAGTTATGTGAAAAATAATTAAAAAAAAAAAAAAAAAAAAGAAGAAATAAGCTCCTCCTTACCTTTTCAGTGGACCCTGATACAATGATTGTTCCCAGTTGATTCATGGCCAGGCTATAAATGGAATCTTTGTTTCCACTTAAAGAAGAAGCTATTGAGGATAAATGGAACTAAATGTTAACAAGATCATCAGCCATTTAGTAACTAGTCAGCAAAACTTCAAGTTTAATTATTCAATTTAGAAAATCTTATAAGTACTCTAAGTAAAAGAAATCTACCTATAATGGAGATAATTCTAAACAGTATTATTATCAAAATGTACATATTTTCTGGATTTGAATATACACAAATGCTCAATAAATATCTGATAAATTGCAGTGCCACTGAAAAGCTATCCACTTAAATGACATATGTTTAAAGCAAAAAATGTGCCATAAATACGAAAAAAAGTTCAATTTCAGTTTTTTTCAAACACAAATCAAACCAAAAATACTGTTTCATACACCAAGACAAAAAACAAGGTAATACTTGATTCTAAAAAGAAAACAGTACAATGGAACTCTCATACATTACTTATGTGAAGTATGTGGTACAACCTTTCAGGAAGGAATTCAGACAATATATAGCAAAAATTATGTTCATGCTCTCAGTATCACTGAAGTGAAAAAAACTGCATGTGAAACTGTCTATATAGTATGATTCCAATTTTACAAACAAATATATTAAAAAGTTGGAGTAAATAAGTTAATACATGTAGTGTTTAGAAAAATGTCTACTTGTAGCAAGTACTCAATACATGTTAGCCATTAGTGTTATTTTTATTATTACATATTAAAAAAAAAGTGTGATATCCTCTCTAAACAACTCTAAGCAAGATGTATCTATAGCAGAATCTGTATCCACTAAGCCTGGGCCCTGACCTCGTGACAATCTGCTTCTTTTTTTTGCTTTGTTCCCGCCCATTAGTGTCTCTTTGAGGCAGGCCTTACAGCCAGACTTAAAATCTAATGATGTATCATGACAGCCCCTAACAGGGACCAGCTGATGAATCAGAGATAATGTACAGGTGAAAAATCAAGAACAAGGGAAATAGAATGTTGAGACCTTCACATATTTCCTGGGAAACAAGGCAAAATAACAATCAAGAGATTATAAACACCAGTCTCCCAACTTGCCCTTCTTGGCACATACTATGCTATATTAGTACAAGTGTATTGTCTATGTCAATGTGAACACTCCACAGAGTCATTATAAAATGGATCTATAATGTAGGGATCCAGAGAGTGCAGGCCCATGTCTTCAATGTAGACTTTCCAGGTCAGGCCTCGCCAAAAATGTGCTCCTAATAGTCCCTTCTGAAACTTGGCCTGGAGGACTCTAGTAGGTTGGACCAAGCATGAAGCTCAATTTCAATCCAGACTTGTATGAGCCTGACTTGGTAGTCTGAGATCTCTTAGCTGATGAAGTATCCATGCTGTGAACATCTCTGGATTGCCTCTAGAAGCACTCTACCCTTCTGGCTCCTCTGGAATTGGCTCGATTTCTCAGGGCTGCTCTAAAAGGCAGAAAATTGAATAAACTGGCACTGGAAAACTTTTCTTTCTTTCTCTTGGGTACTTTTCATCTTGGCTATTAACTCAAAAGCTGTTAATATATATTAACACTTTAAAAGGTCAGAAAGCCGCCTACTTTGTCAGATAATCACCACCTCCTTCAATAATACCTGCTGAGTGTATGGATTTGGACCAGAGAATGCTGTGGGAGACACAAAGTAGTAAGACAGTCTTCTCTACCCTGTAGCGACTTACATTTTAGCTAGGGAGCTAAGGCATGCACATGTACAAAAAATAACCAGGTTATACCTGGAGAAGTTACCATTTTCAGACTGCAGTGAGGAACTAGCTCCTTGTTGTTCAATCATACTCTTGGGGGCTAGAACGCTGTAGGTAGAAGCACTCTCAAAATATGAACCACTGTCTTGATGCAAACCTATCAAAAATGTTTTATAAACCATTCTTTATTTATGTTAACTTGGATCACTTTCAAAGAAGTTTCTTTTAAACACCTTACTTGTGACAGTGTTATTTGAGGCAGTCAGTGCTGTTAGAGTATTCACATCCCAAAGGAATATTTGTCTGTCCAACCCAGCGGATGCTACTAGTTCTTTATCCTTGGCATATGCTAAGGCCTTTACGTAATCCTGCAAATAGAACAGACATACTATGATCTTTCTGTAGATCAGTAATAAAATAAGCCACACAAAGTACTGAGATCCCAATATTACAGTAAAGACACTGAGAACTGTATTGTTTTACCTTATGTGTCCTTAATGTTGACATGCAAAATCCCTTATGTGCATTCCATACTTTTACTGTCGTGTCAGAAGAAGCAGATATCACTAGAAGAAGCAAAGAATTAACAAACTCCTTAGTAGTATGACTTACAACTATGAAAACTTATCTTACAACAATGTAACATTATTTCAAACTAACCTGTTCTCTCTCTCACACACACAAACACACCTAAAAGCTCTTTCTAGAACCTACTGTATACTGCTTCAATTTTTTAAAATCTCAAGACATATGTTTAAAGAAAAAATATATTTTTAAAACAAGCAGTGCAAACATTTTTAATCTTCCAGTTGAAGGCTCAACTAATGTGATTGAGAAAAATTCCTGTAGCTCAGACTGCAAAACCAAGGCATGGATCTCACCAAAACAAGAACAAAAAGAGGTATTAATAAAGCTAAAAGAAGAATACATGAGTCTATATACAGTTCAAATCAAGACAAAACTACCCTTTGGTGTTCAGAAGACAGAAGAGCAGTTACCTTGGGGCAAGGGGGAATAACTGAAAGGGTGGCAAAGGGTGGCACAAGGAGGCTTCTAGTAATATTCTGTTTCTTGATTTGGGTATTCACTTTCTAAAATTGTGTTGAACTGCCATCTCGAACTGTGTGTACTTTTCTGTATGTATATTTCAATAAAAAAGCTTATATAAAAAATAAAAAATATATCAGAAGCCCAATAATAATCCGAAGAAATACTTACATGTTTTCCCATTACAACAGAGTACAATGTCGTTTACCCAATCCGTATGGTGTTCCATAGATGCTATATATGGATCTTGCTGAAATTAAAAGAAAAATCATAAGAGTTTATATGAGAGAATGAAATATATTACGAATGATAAATATGGTTAAATTCTTCAATTAATGTGACACACTGCTCTAGGCATTAAAACTAACACCTGAATTATGAGTAGAATCTCACCAAATAGGTGATGCCTCCAGATAACAGATGTAAACAGTTTTGTTTCAGGATAGTTTTACTCTTACTGAAAGCTTAGGTTTCCAGGATAAATACTTCCTTTTTTTTTTTGCCTTGTGAAAGTGAAGGCAACAAGCTCTGGACTAAGCACTGTGTGTGACATAAAATCCTCTAAAAAGGGTTCACTAGAAAGGACAGGGCTTGCAGGAATCTGTAGGCTGTGGGGATTTGAATGAGTGGTGGTGAAGGTTCAACAGCAGACAGCAGGGGTGGCAATGAGTCTGATGAGTGTGGGAAGGAGCCTGGTCTGAATGCAGAGGGAGATAAACACCTCTGCTTTCAGCTTCCTGCTGTTGGGTTCACCTTCTGAATTAAATGTTTTCCTCATGGTACCTATAGTCCTTCAGAGACAAAATGAAACCCAATGGCTGAGAAAGAAACCCATGTCACCATTTCAATTAGGTAATTCAAGATTCTACTTCTCTTACCTGGCTTAATAATCGGCAGAGGACTTTTAAAGAACAGTATTTAGTTACATCCTACACCTAAAACAGGCAAGTTTGAGACACTTTATGGGCAAACAGAACAGCTCTGTACAAGTCTGTTTGACAAATAATGCTATTCAATCTTGTCATAAAAGGAAGACCAGAAAAAAGATGTTTGGGGCAGGACAGGCAGATTTCCAGATTCTTCAGGTTAGTTCTTATGGGTATTTTTCTTAATTTGTTTGAAATACTGTGAATTCTCAGAAAGGAGACATCCCAATTCAAATGTAAGTACCAAAAAGCATTTCAAAACCAAACATAGTTTTCTTACTTTTCATGCTTTTGACATTTGGCCACCACTGCTTCCATTGGCTAAAGAATTCAAAGCCTGCCAGACTGAAGTTCTACGCACATAAAGTAGTGGTTCTTTTTCTGAACTGAGTATCAGATTTGTAAAACTTGCTAAAAATACACAGACTGTTAAAAATACAAGGCCTAGCACTAGGGTTTTCAAGTTGGGTTGGGTGCTAATTCTCTGTCACTTACTAGCCACTGAACCATGGGTTCCTCTGAGCCCATTTTCCCACCTATGAAAATGGATCTGGCTGAGTGCAGTGGCTCACACCCACAATCCCAGCACCTTGGGAGACAGAGGCAGGTGATCACCTGAGTCTAGGAGTTCAAGACCAGCCTGACCAATATGGTGAAACCCTGTTTCTACTAAAATTATAAAAAGCAGCCAAACGTGGTGGCATGTGCCTGTAGTTCCAGCTACTCGGGAGGCTGAGGCAGGAAAATTGCTTGAACCCAGAAGGCAGAGGTTGCAGTGAGCCAAGATCGTGCCACTGCACTCCAGCCTGGGTGACAGACGAGACTCCGTCTCAAAAAAAAAAAAAAAAGAAAAATGGATCCTAATAGATACCTTGAGGGACACTGAAAATTAAACTCACTTTGGATATGAAAATGCAAAGAGCGTCTGGCACATACTTAGAAGATCAATAAAGGCTCTTCTTTTCTTCCCTCTTTCTTCTTTTCTAAGTCATTCACAATATAAGTGTTCTAACAAAATACTAAAAGGGCTCCTTCCCATTTGCCTGGGGATTTATCTTTATATATATTTAAATCCTGTTCCCTGCTTAAGAAAGGGAAATCTTTGAAGGGCAGCAAGTTGTCTTCATAGTTTTAACACCAATTTTATATTACCTTTATTTATTTGGGACAAGGTCTGTTGCCTAAGCTGGAATGCGGTGGTGTGATCGTGGCTCACTGCAGCCTCAACCTCCCATACTCAATCAAGTGATCCTCCCACCTCAGCTTCCCGAGCAGCTGGAACTACAGGTGTGTGCCACCATGCCCAGCTAATTTTTAAATTTTTTTGGCAGAGATGGGGTATTGTCACATTGCCCAGGCTGGTCTTGAACTCCTGGACTCAAGGAATCCTTTCACCTTGGCCTCCCAAATTGTTGGGATTACAGGCGTGAGCCACCGTGCCCAGCCTAATCTTGTATTATCTAATTAGGCCCTGTGGGGTTTGTGAGGACCTTAATTACTTTTAAATGAGGAAAATAAAATATTTTTAAGATTAATTATAAATGTAAAAGAATATTCAATCTTTTTTTAGTAAGGTTACCAGGAGGTTTTTGGGGAACATATTTAAAGGAGAAAAATTAATTGTTGAAAGTAATCCCCCTACTAGCCAAATCACTTTGTTCCTTTGTGGCAAAGAACTCTTAAGGCAAACTTAGTTTAGGGAGTCCTTGTCTTAGCTAAAACACTTCTGAAACTTTCCTAGGTACGGTTTTTCTCAGAGACTTACAGAATTCTGGTTGCGATGTATTTATAGAGTGTACCTAATAACTCAGTATTCAGAGAGATTAAATCTGAAACTGTGAAAGAGGTGTCGTATTACACAGCGAAAGCCATTTGCACAAAATTTGCTGGGTACAGATTTTAATCCCTGCATTACCTTGTGCTGATTGACACTCCATATTCTTATGATAGAGTCTCGACCGGCTGTGAAAAGTCTATTTAGTGCTGGATCCAGCTGCAGGGCATTGACTCCATTTCGGTTGTACTTCTCTACTTCATCTCGAATAACATAGGAAACCTGACAAATATGTCAACATATGCTTTTTATAAAGTTAGAAGCCATGCAGTAATAAAATATAGTCTACTAGTGGCCAATCTGAAACAGAAAATCCTATGTTTTCCAATATGTACTTTTTCAATCCAATACAAATTTAATTTTAATTTTATTCCTTAAAGACTAAAGGGCTGAAGAGAATGATGCTATCAATGATAGCCTAGTCCAACTCCTTTCCCACTCTTTAACACATTTTTCACAAAGCAGCTAGAGTAATTATTTAAAAATGTATCTTAACTCTGCTCAAAAACCTCCAGTTCCTGACTACTAGACTCATGATTGGGTGTAAATCCTTAACATGGTCTCAAGTGCCCTGTTTGTCTTTCTGGCCACTCATCTGTGCTCCAGGTTCTGGTGCACATTGTGCTGCCAGACCATCACACATGCCGGTCCTCTCTGTTTGGAAGCTCTTCCTCCCACCTGTTTTGCTAACTCTTGTTGCAGCCTTCAGGTTTCCATTTAAACAATACTTCCTTTAGAAGGCCTTCCCCGACTTGGCAAGCAAAAGGAGGTTTTGAGCTCCTATCACATACTAATAACCTTTTTCTTCAGGGCATTTTTCTCTACTTTGTTACTGTTGGTGACCTCTGCCTGTTCCTTGTGAAAACAGAGGATCAACTGAAAACAATTACTCCTAAGAAAAAGTCAATAAGCTGGCTGGCAGCCAGAAGTAAAACTTTCTAATGTAATGAAATCACCAGTTAAAAATTAACTCAAGATGGATTAAAGACTTAAACGTTAAGACTTAAAATCGGCCGGGCGCGGTGGCTCAAGCCTGTAATCCTAGCACTTTGGGAGGCCGAGACGGGCGGATCACGAGGTCAGGAGATCCAGACCCTCCTGGCTAACACGGTGAAACCCCGTCTCTACAAAAAAAAAATCCAGAAAACTAGCCGGGCGACGGTGGTGGGCGCCTGTGTCCAGCTACTTCGGGAGGCTGAGGCACGGAACATGGGACTAAAACCCCGGGGGGGGAGCTGTGCAGTGGGGGAGCTGAGATACGACACTGCACTCCCAGCTCTGAGGTGGCAGAGCGGAGACTCCGGTCTCAAAAAAAAAAAAAAAAAAAAAAAAAAAAGACTTAAATCATAAAAACCCTAGAAGAAAAACCTAGGCAATATCTCAGACAACAACAGGCACGGCAAGGACTTCATCACTAAAACACCAAGTCAATCACAATTAAAAGGCCCAAATTACAAAGGGGGATCTGATTATAATTAACTAAGAGCTTCTGCACAGCAAAAAGAAAACATACCATCAGGTGAATAGGCAACCTACAGAATGGGGAGAAATTTTTGCATCTTACCCATCTGACAAAGGGCTAATATATCCAGAATCTACAAAGAACTTAACCAAATGTACAAGAAAAAAAAAAAACCCATCAAAAAGGGGCAAAGGATTTATGAACAGACGTCTTCTCTAATAAGATAAGACATATTTATGCATGCCAACAGTACACTACATGAAAAAAATCACTCACTCATCACTAGGTCCATCAGAGAAATGCAAATCAAAACCACAATAAGATACCCATCTTCATCGACAGTTTAGTAGTGGCAATCATTAAAAAGTCAGGAAACAACAGATCTGGAGAGGATGTGCGAGAAAATAGGAACGCTTTTTACACTGTTGTGGAGTGTAAAGTAAGTTCAACCACTGTGGAAGACAGATGTGGTGACTTCCTCAGAGATTCTAGAACCAGAAATACCATTTTGACTCGCCTCGATCCCATTACTGGGTATATACCCAAAGGATTATAATCATTCCTACTATAAAGACACCGGCACATATACTGTTTATTGCAGCACTATTCACAATAGCAAAGACTTGGAACCACCAAACTGTCCTAATGATAGACCCTGAACTTTAAGAAAATGTGCACATATACACCATGGAACACTATGCAGCCATAAAAGAGGGAGGAGGTTCATGTCCTTTGCAGGGACATGGATGAAGCTGGAAACCATCATTCTCAGGCAAACTATCACAAAGGACAGAAAACAAACCACCACATCTTCTCACTCCTAAGTGGGAGTTGAACAATGAGAACACACGGACACAGGGCAGGGAACATCACACACCGGGGCATGTCGGGGTGTGGGAAGGGTTGGGGGAGGGATAGCATTAGGAGAAATACCTAATGTAAATGACGAGTTGATGGGTGCAACAAACCAACATGGCACATGTATACCTATGTAACAAACCTGCATGTTGTGCACATGTACCCTAGAACTTAAAGTATAATAATAAAAAAATTATCTAAAGTAAAAGTAACTATAGTGATTCCTTTAGGAACAATTATATCCTTTCTCCACATCTTATACCAAAAATGAACTTTTCTATGAATTAAAGACTGAAATTTAATAACCATAAAAATAATTTTGTATTTATTTTTTGAGAGAATCTCGCTCTGTCACCCAGGCTGGAGTGCAGTGGCCCGATCTTAGCTTACTACATCCTTTACCTCCCGGGTTCAAGCAATGCCTCAGCCTCCTGAGTAGCTGGGATTACAGGCATGTGCCACCGTGCCCAGCTGATTTTTACATGTTTAGTAGAGATAGCGGTTTCACCATGTTGGCCAGGCTGGTCTTGAACTCCTGGCCTCAAGTGGTCCACCTGCCTCAGCCTCCCAAAGTGCTGGGATTACAGGCGTGAGCCACTGCACCTGGCCAGCATAAAAATAATTTTTGAAAGACGGGTGAATAATTACATAGTCCCTTGGCAGAGAAAACTCTTCCAACATGCCAAGAAAGATGGTAATCTTTACGAAGGAAAAGAACAATGGTGATCTGGCCAAATGCAAGTCAAAACCTTTTCTGTGTACAAGAATGTTCACAGCATTGTGCCATTCACAATAATGCCACAAAAGTAAACAACCCAAATATCCATCAACTGACAAAACAAACAACCCAAATATCCATCAACTGACAAAACAAAACGAAACTGACAAACAAAATATATATACACACATATACACATATATATACACAGATATATACAGATATACATATACACACACACATATATATACTGTACTGACACATGTTATAACATGGATGAACTCTGAAAATATGCTAAGTGAAAGAAGCCACATATTTTACAGCAGGCCACATATTCTATAACTCTATTTATATATAATGTCTAGGATAGACAAATCCACAGAGAAAGTAGATTAGTAATTGCCAGGGGATTGAAGGAGGAAAAACTAAAAAGTGGGGAGTGATTGCTAATGAACGTAGAGTAATTAAACATTCTGGAGTTAACTGACCAATAAACAAGTTTCTGAATATATAAAAAAGTCACTGAATTGTACATTTTGAAAGGGTGCACTCTATGGTATGTGAATTTTATCACAATGTTATTTTCTTAAACCTGAATGTCAAAAAGTAACATGAGCAAGACTAAGAGAATAATGAAATAAATATGAAAGAAAGTTTACTCTTAACAAGATTCCTTACAAAATAAGAAAAGTCAAATTTTCTAACAGAAAGAGGAACAAAGTTGCAAAAGGAACTTTTAAAAAAAAGAAATGGCCAAAACCACATAAATAATCAAAGACATAATTAATATGAGATTATTTTACCTATAATACAGGAAAATTTTAAAAATAACTGCCATTTTTGTTTCCCCTGAGGATAAATAAACACTTTCTGACAAAAGTTTTAAACTCTTTGAAATGTTCTTTAAAATTCAATTTCCAGAAATTTGTCCTTTAAAAAGGGCCAGGGCTGCAGACACAAATCGCTACAAGGATGTTGTTTTAACCCAGTCTTTTGGATGCAATTACCTGTAACTGAGATCTACTCAAATCAGCTTTCTTTGTTTGTTTGTTTGTATTTTAAAGGAGACTTCAACACAAGGATACAAGATATCTTAACAGAGCCCCAGGTCAGGAAATACAGTCATCATTTATAAGAGGCATTTAAAAAATCAAATCATGACACTTCTCTGCTGAAACTTTCCAATGGTTTTTCACAAAATTTAAAGTTCAAACTCCTCAAATGCTTAGTTCTAACCCCACATCCTCACACTCATTTCAAACTGACTGCCCCCAGCTTCTTTTATGACAGTCACTCCAAACTCCTTTCTGTTCCGTAAACACATCAAGCTCTTTCCCATTCCAGCACCTTCTCATTTACTGTTGCCAGTGTCATGAAGATTCACCACCCCTCGAATCCCTATAGCAATACTCTTTCTCCAGCTTTCATCTTGTCTAACTCACCCTTTCTCTTCAGATCTTAGGAAAAAGGTCTCCTTGGAAAGGCCTTTCCTGATCTCATTCTCCTCAGGGTTATGACCCGATTACTTACCCTACTTATTTAATAGTTCTTACCACATTCTTTATTCTTTTTTTTTATTTTTTATTTATTTATTTATTTTTGAGACGGAGTCTCACTGTATCGCCCAGGCTGGAGTGCAGTGGTGCAATCCTGGCTCACTGCAACCTCTGCTGCCCAGGTTCAAGCAATTCTCCTGACTCAGCCTCCCAAGTAGCTGAGATTATAGGCACCTGCTACGGCGCCCAGCTAATTTTTGTATTTTCTGTAGAGACAGGGTTTCGCCATCTTGGCCAGGCTGGTCTTGACCTCCTGACCTTGTGATCCACCCACACTGGCCTCCCAAAGTGCTGGGATTACAAGTGTGAGCTACCACGCCCAGCCACCTTCATACTTTTTGGTGTATCTTCTCCATTAGAATAATAGCTCCAAGAAGGCAAGAGACTTGTCTGCCTTGTTTCTTCCACCACTGTGCCCCCATTATAGTGTCTGGCATATAAAAGACATAAGTATCATTGCATGAATTGGCTTTCCAAAGCCACTAGGCACCAAGCTAGTTTCAATGTCAACTTCAGTCTCTCTCAATCTCTCTTTCTCTGGGGTCCCAGGGCTGCTTACCTAGCTCACATTTCCTTTAACTGAGACTGCAGCATATCTAAATCTTAATATCCAGACTTCTGGGAGATTATCTGACTGATTAAGGCAAGAGTGAAAGAAGAACCTGAATGTCAGAATTCTCATTCTAGGTGGAAAGTAATTACTGTCAAAACCAGTCTGGGCCAACCTCTTCAATGGTATTTCCTAAAGATGTGTGCTTTAAAATGTAAAAGAATTAGAAGTATCCTAGTTGGATAAATTCTAGCACGCACATCTGTAAAACACAATACTATTCAATCACTTAAAATGTTGATGTAGGCCAGCTGTGGTGGCTCATGCCCGTAATCTCTGTGCTTTAGGAGGCTGAAGTGTGAGGACTGCTTAAGCCCAGGAGCTTCAGGTTGCAGTGAGCTATGATGGCACCATTGTACTACAGCCTGGGCAACAGTATGAGACCCCTGTCTCTAAAGAATAAGAAAGAGTTGATGGAGGTCTAGACTAATAAACATGGGAGGAAAGCCATGATATATTTTTAGTGAAATATGTGTGGTCCAACACAGCAATGTACAATAGTCATTATTATAAAAATGTTTCAAAATATTAAATATTTCAGAATACACAAGTTTTGAAGACTATACATATATAAAAATAACCAGGGGCCAGGTGCAGTGGCTCACGCCTGTAATCCCAGCTTTGGGAGGCCAAGGCGGGCAGATCACAAGGTCAGGAGATTGAGACCATTCTGGCCAACATGGTGAAACCCTGTCTCTACTAAAAATACAAAAATTAGATGGGTGTGGTGGTGCGCACCTGTAGTCTCAGCTACTCAGGAGGCTGAGGCAGAAGAATCGCTTGAACCCAGGAGGCAGAGGTTGCAGTGAGCCGAGATGGTGCCACTGCACTCCAGCCCGAAGACAGAGTGAGACAATGTCTCAATAAATAAATTAATTAATTAAATAACCAGCAGTTATTTCTGAATGATGGGATTACGGTG
The DNA here is from genome assembly GCF_001698545.2 of Rhinopithecus bieti. Taxonomy (NCBI): domain Eukaryota; kingdom Metazoa; phylum Chordata; class Mammalia; order Primates; family Cercopithecidae; genus Rhinopithecus; species Rhinopithecus bieti. The sequence goes on from NW_016814090.1 coordinate 380,292, forward strand.
ATTTTCCACTCATTCATGTCTCTTTTATGAGGTCTGAATGTTTTACAAATAACATATATTACTTGGTTTTTAAAATTTGATCATTTGTTATCCAAGTAATTCTTGCCTGTATTTAGAAAATCAAATAGTAATGACTGTAATGAAAAACAGTCTCTCTACTGTCTGGATAAGACTCCCACAGCTAGTCTTCATCCCTAAAGGTAACTAATTGCAACTCAGTTGTTGCTACTGGATAGTTAACTGCATTTCTCTAAATATTGTGCTTATCTTATAACTTTTTGGCTCATCCATTTTAGACATTATCAATTTACTCATGCTACTGTAGATTAGGATGTAGCTCTGGAACTACCCTCAATATCTCCTCCCTCTACTCTTCTAATATAGATATATCCCTATTTTTAATTGAACAATCAGTGCTATATTGTTGTGACTGTAAGGCTATCTACTAAGTACTATATTATGAATACATTTCCTTCCTCAAAGACCTTTTTGTTTTCCCTAGAGTTTTAATCTTTCCTTCTTCAATGGTTTTCTCCACTTTAATTTTCTTTAATTGTTGTGCCACAGAACTCACCCCCACCCCTTTATTTTCTCAGAAGGCTTCCCCCTCCAAACCCTCCTTCTTCTCACTACAATCGAGGCTGACTGCCCTCTAGATCTGCTGGCACAGCTGTCACCTTTGGTGTTTTCCTTTACTGCTTTTCTGGGTATTTGTTTCTTGAATTCTAATGCCTCCTTCTTTCTTTGTTCACTCCACAGTTTTGCTGAAGTACATCCCCAATACCTTAAGAAAGTAATATAAGAAAAGGCATACGGGTGGCAACTTAGTCCCTGGATGGCTGAAAAGGTCTTTCCTCCACATTTACACTTGATTTAGCAATTCTCTCAGCTCTTGAAAGCATTGCTGTAAGTTCCTCTAGCATCCAATGTTGCCACTGATTTCAATGCCATTCTGTTTCCTACAGCTTTAAAGGGATCCTATTTTCATTCTTTCCTCCACTCCCTCGTCATCTCCTTCCCTAAGCTTTTAGGATCTTTTCTTTTTCCTCGGTGTGACATTTCCTTGTTTGTTTTTTCTATCATGAGTTTTGCTGTGCATTTAGAAAGCCCTTTCAATCTAGAAATTTGTGGCACTTAAGCTCTGGGAAATTTTCTTGTATCCATTATTAATAATCATCTCTGTTTTCTTTGCTTTTTCTTGAACTCAAATGAGTCAGATACTGGAACTTTCAAACTGATCCCTCATCTTATGCATTCTGTATTATCTATCTTTGTCTTTTCGTTTATTTTTGCAACACTTCCTTTACTATTTTATAACTCTGGAAGTTTTTTCAAAGCAAATTATAGTATGGTGGAAAAAAATCAAAGCAATATATTCAATAAGGAAATGGCTAAATTATGGTACATCCATTCTGTGTGGTCATCAAATAATGAAAACTATATACACTGATATGTTTCAAGACATGTCACCTTAAAAACTTGTTACCGCATCCATTAAAGTACAGAGAAAAAAATTAAAATGTCTGGCTACAGAAAAATAGAAGAAAATGGATTTAATTCTTTCAACGAATATTGACTAGGCACCCACTTGTTGCCAGGCACTATTCTAAATGCTGAGGATGTGGCAGTCAGCACGAAAGTCCTCTTGGCATTTAGCTGGGGAAAGAGCGTAACTAGAAGTGACAGCAAGTTAAGTGAAGTATTTTTTTTCCCCAAGATACAGGCAAGCTTTTTCAGGCAGAAGAGATGGGAGTAAAAGAAAGATAAAAGTAGAAGGTACTAGAGACAGAAGCAATAACTGAGTGTACAAAGTCATGGGAGAACTTCATTTAGATAGTCAAGAATATAAGCTAAGGCAGACACAAGATGAAGATGCATATCCAAATATCTTGATTTGCTTTAAAAAATGGGAGCAGGGTATTATACGAATTTTGCGAAGGAATGGGAAGTCTGGCCTTCAGTAGAAAATACGCATTTTGAAAGAATCAATCAAAGGGACTCCAACAGGGAGAAAAATAACAGAATAGTTCCCAGCGCAAGTATCCAGTTAAGTTACAGTGGAACATTTGCAGCTGGCTCAGTAAGCATTGTTTAGTTTCTCCAACCATTATCTGGGACCACAAACAAACAAATAAAAAATAGTGAGGATAATCCACTGTACTTCATGTGATCTGTTTCTGCCTTTCACACTTAAATAATCCTAGAGTCATTGGTAGTGTGCCAGAGGGGAGACACAATCAAGAGATAAACATATCTTTCCTTGTTCATCATTTTATTTGAAAGTAATCACATTGATTTTCTATTACCGACGTAACAAATTACCACAAATTTAGTGGCTTTTAAATAACCCCATTTATTATTTCAATTATGAAGGTCAGAAGTCCAAACGGCTGAAATGAGTCCCCTGCATAAGATCTCACAAAGCCAAAACTGACAAGGGTCAGCAGATCTGTGTTCCCTACTCGAGGCTCTAGAAAGAGTCTGCTTCCAGGCTCATTTAGGTTGCTGGTCAAATTCAGTTTCTTGCGGTTGTAGGCCCTGAGGTCTCTGTTTTGTTTCCTTGCTGACTGTCAGCCAAGGGCCCATCTTTGCTCCCAAAGGCTGCCTGCATTCCTTCTCATGCTTTCTAGTGGTCCTCTCCAGCAATAGAGGGTTGGGTCCTTCTTACAACTCAAATCTCTGTCACCACATCTCCCTGCTTCTGCCTCCAGCTAGAGAAAGCCCTCTGTTTTAAAGGGCTCATATGATTAGAATGATTAGAATGGGCCCACTAGGATAATCCCCTTATTTTCAAGTCTGTAACCCCATTACATTCACAAAATCCCCTTTATCATATGACATAATACATTTGCAAGGGATTAACATGTTACGTGATCATGTAACATAGCATGTAACATAGCATGTTACATGATCAGGTAGCATATTTGCAAGGGATTAGAGCATGAACGTTTTGGGGAGGGCTCACTCTGTCTACCAGAGTAACTAAACCTTTCTAGCTTCTCCCCAAACACTATGAAGCAGTGAAGGAAGAGGCCATAACAGGAGGAAAAATGGAGGCAGAGAGAGCCAATCAATAGACTCAGGTTTTTGGAAAATCGTAACACTAAGGGACTGCCAAGGATGGAAAAGACTTGCTTTGATATCTTGGTTACCAGAGAAAATACTGCATCATGTATCTGAATTCACATATTTGATTATGTTTCTGACAGTCACAAATCCATCCCTCTCCCCTCATATCTCCAGTTTTCTTAGAAGCTGAAGATGGTAGGACATGGACTCATTTAAAATTATGTCGATAATTAATATGCAGTATGTTTGGACCCATCTCCACCGATTTTCTTTAAGTAATCATTTTATTTTATTTTTGAGATGGAGCCTTGCTCTGTCCCCCAGGCTGGAGTACAGTGGTACGATCTCCGCCAACTGCAACCTCCGCCTCCTGGGTTCAAACGATTCTCCTGCCTCAGCCTCCCAAGTAGCTGGGATTACAGGTAAGCACCACCATGCCAGCTAATTTTTGTATTTTTAATAGAGACAGGATTTCACCATATTGGCCAGGCTGGTCTCGAACTCCTGACCTCAAGTGATCTGTCCATCTTGGCCTCCCAAAGTGCTGGGATTACAGGCGTGAGACACCACGCCCGGCCTCCACTGATTATTTAGCAATATTTTAAGTCTCAATGGTTTGTCTTGGCCTACAACTTGACAAGGAGCTCAGGGCTACTATCTCTTGGTCTGAGACAGTCCGGAGACAAAGTATATTTTACTGCAAGTACCCATATATGCTTTTTCCAAAACGAGAAGTTTTCTTTTTGATGTATAAGAGCAAATACTGTGGTAAAAGTTCAAAATACGAAGTTGTGTATACTTCAAACTAAAAGATATCCCATGTTCTGTCTTATCTATAATCACACAATCTATTCCCAAAGGGATAATCACTGCTATTACCCTTACAGACTTTTAAAGCGCGTATTTCCTTTGTGGAAATGCGAATATGCCATGTGGACCTGCTTTTCTGACTCTCTCTCTCTCTCTCTCTCTCTCTCTCTCTCTCTCTCTCTCTCTGAGGCCTCCCTGGAAGACGAGCAGATCCCAGCACCATACTTCCTGTAAAGCCTGTAGAACTGTGAGCCAATTATGCCTCTTTTCTTTATAAATGAGCCAGTCTCAGGTATTTCTTTATAGCAATTCAAGAATGGCTTCACACAACACCCTTGCATAAGTAGGGACAGATATATGCATATGCAAATCTGTAGAATATATTTTTACATAAGGAATTCTGGGCTAAAGGGAATGTTTATTTAAAAATTTGACAAAGCAAGACACAAAACAGTGAATACTATGGCTCCATTTATAGCAAAAAAATCACATTAAGTCAGGTACACAAGCAGGAAGAGGTACAGAACAGTGGTTCTCAACCAGCAGCAATTTTGCCCTCGAGGGGACATTTGAAAACGTCTGGAGACATTTTTAGTTGTCACAACTGGGGAGATGCTACCACATTTAGTTGGCAGAAGCCAGGGATGATGCTAAAGAACCCTGTGATGCATAGGACAGCTCCCTCCCTCAGACACAGCCAAGAATTATCCAGACGAAAATTTCAAGAATGCTCAGGTTGATAAACTCTGGTCTAGGATTAAAACATGACATTGCCCACAGTAGCTTTCTTGGAAGCATGGAGGGCAACTCTAATCTATACTTTTGTTTGCTGGGCTTTTTACAATGAACACGCATTAGTTTAAATAACACCTCATAGACAATGATGGTTCAGATGAAATCAATCCCTGTGGCTTCTCAGGCTGCTTCTGTACCTTGGGGACAAATTCTGAAAGCTCCCTGAATCTTCTCTTCAGCAGGTTAATCTTAGACAGCTCTTTCAAAAGTTCTTCATAGGAAATAATGTCAAGTCAGTTCACCAATCTGATTGCTACCTATGAAGAACACGGTCCTAAGTGCTGAACAGCAAACTCTAATTTTTTATTCTGACCAGTGAAAAGTGGAATTATCCATCACCTGTCTCATTCTACATGCACTGGCTCACATTCAGCCTATTAAAACATTGGTTTTCCAAACCTGCTGCAGTTAATTTACATTTTCTCCATCCCATACTAGTACAATTGCCTTGTAAGTCTTTTTAAAATATATATACTTTATTGCATGCATTTTGGGAGTGGGTAGGCCTGGGAAGGAAGCAAGCAGGGAACACACCGAGTAATAGCACGTTTAAGTCTTAATGCAATAAACTCAAAGGCCTGATTAACTACCCTTACTCCCCTGAGAAGTATACCACCATATAGTGTTACAGACTTACAACACAATCAGGTTACAATTTTGAGTTATATTTCCGTCCCGAGGAGACATTCTCACTACCTGCCTTGGATGCTGGTGATACTTAAATCCTATCACTAATGCACTGAAAAACTCACCTAATAGAGTGAGTTTAGACTCATTAATTTCACTCATTTCAGCAAACATACAGTGAGTGCTTAAGACACTGTGCTGATCGATGAGATCAATAAAACCAAGATGTGAACTACTCAGAAGACTTTATAGCCTACCACTTTCTGCTGGGATTACCTTACTGAAGGACCCCTTTATCAAACTACCTTCATCTGACACTTGATTTCAACCTGCAGAACTCCATATAATGCTGTGTTTTATAAAGAAAGCCTAGGTGTAAATTATTCCTACAACCTTTCAATCCCTTTTCCCCTCTGGGGGCCACTCTAAGTGCTAGGTAAATGTTTAAAGAATAAATGCACCAAACTGCCACTACCACATACAATACACCTGCAGGCAAACACCTGTAAGAGGGCTTTTATTCCCTGCATCACGGAAAATATTAAATGGCAATAACTTTTTTTTTATTATTATTATACTTTAAGTTCTAGTGCACATATGTGCATATATGTGCACAACGTGCAGGTTTGTTCTAGTGTGCATACATGTGCACAACGTGCAGGTTTGTTACATAGGTATACATGTGCTATGCTGTTTGCTGCACCCATCAACGTTTTGCTGCACCCATTCAACCTCGTCAGTTTACATTTAGGTATTTCTCCTAATGCTATCCCTCCCCCTAAGACCCCAGACCCCAGCCCCCCACAGGTCCACGGTGTGTGATGTTCCCGAAGTTGGCAATAATCTCTTAATTGTCGTTTAACCCCAAATAAAAGTGAATTACACACACGGTAAGATTAGACAACTCTTTAGCACACGTACAATAAATTATACAAACAATAAAGAAAGGTTCAGCGATTCACACTGAAGGTGAAGAAATGGTGAAGACGAACTTATATTCCCAATTAAAATTATAATTTCCCCACGCACATTCTCGTGTCACTTCTACCTACCCAGGGTACAGCTCCAACATAAGAGAAGACTAGGGGCTCCCAAGTGCGGAATCCTCAGCAGAAACCCCGCAGGGCCGTTGGTGCTCCGCCGCCTCGCCACGCCCCCGCACAGGCCGCTCACTCCTCCTACGCCCACCCTCCCGGGAAACCCCTGGAGGCCTCCGCTCCGACGCAGCGAGGGCAGAGCGCTTCGAAGAAAGGCAGGGGAAGAGGGAGGCAAGTGGGCGGGGAACTAGCCTATCCCGACCCCGCAAGTCCATTCCTACAGAAAAGCGGCGACCAGCAATCCCTGGCTCAGAACGCCGCCCGCGAGGGTCCCGGGCCTGGGCCCCAGAGGCCAAGCAGGCCGACCCCCGCCCCTTCCTCTAGCCGTTAGCGCCGCGGCCCCACCCCTCAAGGCCGGCCGCGCCCCGCCCTGTTCGCCCCATGCCGTAGCCGTGGCCCCGGGCACCTTCTAGCTGGAGTGGGCCTGGAGCTGCCAGCCGCGTCCGAAAGGCCGAGGAACCGGGCTTCCATACCTGCACTTTCCTCCGCCCTGCTGTGTTCTGCCGGTGATGGGCCGCCATCTTGCATGTTGACACTCCGACGTCACTTCCGGAGGTGGCTCAGACCGGGCGGATGTTCCTCCCCTTTCCTTTTGGCCAAGGGTTAGTGGCGGGGCTGAAGGTAGACAGGGACTGTGTTTCCTAGGTGGTGTTCATTGCTGTATGGCCGGTAGCCATGTAGTGAGGTAGATGCACCTAAAAAAAAAACTATTGTGCAAGTATAATGCTGATGGGGAGAGAGCCACTTTTCAGGGCTGAGTGAGCAATCCAAATCCACTTCTATGTGGCCCTAGACCCTGGCTTGTGCTCTTTTCCAGGCTCTCCCGGAGAGGTCCAAGCGAAACGAAAGTACTGAAAGAATTAACAGTGCAAGACATGGCGCTGGACGATCTCCTAACCCTTCCTAGGCAAGCAGGGGAACCAAGTGATTTACTATTAAGTACCTAAAAATGCAGAGAATTATATCTTGGCCTCAAAGGGGGAAGAATAGAAGTCCTTGCAAAGGAGGTTGCTTCCATCTTCAGGAAGAGCAAATAATCCATTTAAATTAAAAGGATAAAAAGTGGGGCCATGAAAAGGAATGAGATCATGTCCTTTGCAGGGACATGATGGAACTGGAGGCCATTATCCTTAAGCAAACTAACAAAGGAACAGGAAACCAGATACCGTGTGTTCTCGTAAGTAGGAGCCAAATGATGAGAACGCATGGACACAAAGAGGGGGACAACACACACTAGGGCCTTTTGGAGGGTGGAGGGTGGGAGGAGGGTGAGGATCAGGAAAAATAACTAACGGGTACTAGGCTTAATAACCTGGGTGACAAAATAGCCTGTACAACAAACCCCCATGACACAAGTTCACCTATATAACAAACCTGCACTTATATCCCTGAACTTAAAAGTTCAAAAAAAAAAAAAAAAAAAAAAAAACAGAAGACAAAAAGATGTTACAGGAAGGTGAAAACGGTGCATCAGCTAAAATTGTTCCCAGAGACAACTCAGTTCCAAACCCTGAACTGAAAACCCAGTTCTAGTTTAAATCATCTCTTATACTAGAACAGTTAGGTCCTTCTGGGTGAAAGTGTGGTTTTCACTGACACTAATTATAGGAGCTGAGGGTGATCAGGCCCTCTCTAGTGAAAGTGAATCCTATAGAACTACACTGTGGGATATAGCATATGATGTTGTATCTGCTAGTCATCTGTGGCTCTTGAGCACTTGAAATATAGGTAGTTCCAGTTGAGATACGTAATGTAAACTACCCCCAAATTTCAAAGTTTGAAGAAAAGAATGTAAAATATCTCATTAATAATTTTTTGTATTGATTTCATGTTGAAATGATGTTTGGGGGTATATTAGGCTAAATAAAATTTATTATTAAATTTTGTCATGTGCATATTAGAATATTTAAAATTACATCTGTGGTCACAAATTTCTGTTGCATAGTGCTAGTATATAAGTAATGCTTAGAAAAGTTGTCTTGACAAATACTTGTCCTTAAATTAATAAAGAAATGTGAATTAGAGGAGTAAAAATTGTGATGGCAGAAAGCTTCTTAAGCGAAACTGGCAGTGATAACTTGTAAGTAAATTACTGCATCATTATAGGCTCACTCATTCACTGATTCATGTATTCATTCATTTAACAAAATATTATTTAGTACCTCATATATGCCAGGCACTATATTAGGTGTTGGGGAATCAGTGGTGAGTGCACATAGTCATAGAACTTAGAGTCCCAGGATGAGACAGGAATTAATACAGAAATAAGTACTCTGAAGAAAGATGATTGTAAGACAGGAAGTATCTTGAGTCAAGAGTTAACTAGGCAAGGAGAGGGAACAGTCTGAGCAAAGATCTTGTAGCAGGAGAGAGCATGGAACATTACAGGAACTGAGGGTCAAGGCTCATAGTACAGAGAAGTGAAAGGAGTATGCAGAGGCCATACCCAGCAGGGTCTTTTAAACCAATGGGAAGCTGTTGAAATATAGCAAGGGAAAAAATGTGGTCTATGTTTTAAAAATTGTTTGAGTGTCCATTGAGCACCTATGATGTGCAAAGTACCATACAGGTATGTTGCTCTGGACAATATGCTGGTACTTGCCAAAAATTGATTGTTATGTTGTAGACCTGCTTTGGACGTGAAGAATATTGAAGTAGTGAAGTTCTTTCAGTGGGCAGAATTTTCACCAGTATGTTTTGATGTTCACTTTGGCTGAAAGGAGAAATGGTCAATTCAGGGTCAGAGGATAATTTTTTGGCCACTTTGTCAAAGACATGGAAAGAGCAAGATTGGGGAACTAGTGACAGAGAAGACTCCGGAAGGGATATAGTGATGGACCTGTCAGAATAAACCTTAAGAATCATATGGATGAAATGAACTGCTTTGTGATGAAACTCAGCCTCACTGCCTGCTCAGTAGAATCATGAAATAAATGGCAATGACAATGGCAATGGCAGCAGGATTGGAGCTATGCATGGGATCACCAAGCCACTGCTGGGTGTTCAGGTCACTGAACACTGCTGAGTGTTCAGATCACCAAGCCACTGCTGGGTGTTCAGAAGCAGTGACCAATACCCCATGCTCTAAGAGGATCAGCCAGCCACATATAGGCAAGTCCATTCCATTGGCCATTGGCCCTCTCCCATCATTGAGGGAGTTCTTATTTGTTCTCTCTGAAATATATTTATTCTAGATTGAGATTTGCTTCCCCTGCTCACTGTACTTCCACTGACACCACCATCTAGGGAATTACTCGGTGCTTTAGACACTATCATTTTCTCTAACGCTATATTGCTTTTGACCAAGAAATTCACTCTACAATGAGAGAAGTAATGCAATGGGCTATTGCCCATAGAATTTATTGGCCTAATTGTGTACTCAGTCACTGAGGAGTATCTTGTCTTATTGAAGACATATTGAAGACTTAGTTATGGTGCCTTCTGGGAGATAACCCTTTTTGATACTGTCCTGTAGGATGCAGTATATGCTCTGAACTACTGTCCAATATTCAGCACTCTTTTTTCCTGTTCCTTTTGTCTATTGCTGTTTAACTACCCGCAAAATGTAATGGTTTAAAACAGTTGCAATGCTTACTTTACTTCCAGATCTGTAATTTATGCAGAGCTTGGTGGGAACGGATTGTCTCTGTTCCACTATCCACTTCACATCAGCAGGGGCAGCTATAAGATTGAGGATGGAATCATCTGAAGACCCCTTTTCTTACATGTCTCGTGACTGATACTGGTGTCGACCTAGTCCTTAACTGAAGCTGTGGCTAGAACACCTACTCATGATCTTTCCATAGCACTGTTTGGTTCCTCACAATGTGCTGAGTTCCAAGGATGAGCATCCCAAAGAAGAAAAATCTGGTTGGAAGCTATAATGCTTTTTCTAAACTCACAGTGGAAGTCATGCAGTGTCACTTTAAGCCACAGTCAATTCATTAGAACTTAGTTACTAAGGCCGTCGGTGTTTTTTTTTTGTTTTTTTTTTGAGGCGGAGTCTCACTCTGTCGCCCGGGTTGGAGTGCAGTGGAGTGCAGTGGCCGGATCTCAGCTCACTGCAAGCTCCGCCTCCCGGGTTTACACCATTCTCCTGCTTCAGCCTCCGGAGTAGCTGGGACTACAGGCGCCCGCCACCTTGCCCGGCTAATTTTTTGTACTTTTTAATAGAGACAGGGTTTCACTGTGTTAGCCAGGATGGTCTCAATTTCCTGACCTCGTGATCCGCCCGTCTCGGCCTCCCAAAGTGCTGGGATTACAGGCTTGAGCCACTGCACCTGGCCAGATGACTCCTTTTTTTTATGAAGCATCAATAAATTTGTGGATGTATTTTTTAATTGACACGTAATAATTGTATATATATGGGGTACAGTGTGATATTTTGATACCTGTATACAATCTGTAATAATTGCTTTGGGAAAATTCAATATCCACTCTTTTAGCTACTGGAAAATATAGAATAAGTTATTGTTAACCATAGTCACCCTACAGCAGTGACCAAAAATTATTCCTTTTGCCTACCTGTAATTGTATATGTGTTAACCAACCTCTCTCTATATAATCATCTCCTTTACCCTTCTCAGCCACTAGTTACCACTGTTCTGTTCTCTACTTCTCTGAGATCAACTTATTTATCTTTCACATATTGTTGAGAGCATGCAGTATTTATCTTTCTGTGCCTGGCTTATTTCACTTAAGATAATGACCTCCAGTGCTGTCCATGTTGCTGCAAATGACAACATTTTATTCTTTTTTATGACTGAATAGTATTTCATTGTGTATATGTACTACATTTTCTTTATCCATTCTTCTTTTGATGGACACTTAGGTTGACTCCATATCTTGGGCACTGTGAATAGTGCTGCAGTAACTATGGGAGCACAGACATCTCTTTGACATACTGATTTCCTGTTCTTTGGGTAATAGTGGGATTGCTGGATCATATGGTAGTTGTAGTTTTAGTTTTTTGAGAAATCTACACACTGTTTTCCATAATGGTTGAACTAATTTACATTCCTATCAATAGTGTATGAATTCCCTTTTCTCTGCACCCTCACCCTCTGCATTTGTTTTTGTCTTTTTCATAATAGCCATTCTAACTGGAGTGATTTGATATCTCATCGTGGTTTTGATTTGTATTTCTCTGATGATTAGTGATGTTGAGCATTTTTTTCATGTATTTCTTGGCCATTTATATGTCTTCTTTTGAGAAATGTGTATTCAGATCATTTGCCCATTTAAAAATTATTGGAGTTTTTTTGCTATTGAGTTGTTTGAGTTTTTTGTACTTCCTGGATATGAATTCCTGGTTGGATGAACACTGCAAATATTTTCTCTCATTCTGTAGGCTGTCTCATTCCTCTATTGATTGTTTCCTTTTCTGTGCAGAAGCTTTTTAGTTTGATATAATCCAATTTGCCTATATTTGGTTTTGTTGCCTGTGCTTTTGAGGGCTTATCCATAAAATCTTTGCCCAGGCCAATGTCCTGAAGCATTTCTCCTATATTATCTTTTAGCAGTATCATAGTTTTGGGTTTTATATTTAGGTTTTTAATCCATTTCGCGTTGATTTTTGTATAAGGTGAGACATAGGAAGTCTAGTTTCTTTCCTTTTCATATGGGTAGTCAGTTTTCCCGGCACCATTTATTGAAGAGACTGTTCTTTTCCCAATATGTTACAGGGCCTTTGTTAAAAATCAGTTAATTGCCAGGCATGGTGGTACATGCCTGTAGTCTCAGCTACTTGGAAGGTTGATATAGGAGGATTGCTTAAGCCCAGGAGTTTGAGGCCTACAGTATACTATGATTGTGAGTAGTCACTGCACTCCAGCCTGAGAAACACAGCAAGATCCAGTCTTAAAAAAAAAGAAGGGTTGGGGGGTGGTAGGGGACTGGGTGCAATGGCTCACAACTATAATCCCAGAACTTTGGGAGGCTGACGTGGGTGGATTGCTTGAGCCCAGGAGTTCGAGACCAAACAGGGCAACATGGCAAAACCCAGTCTTTATCAAAAAATGCAAAAATTAAACGGGGATGGTGGTGCACACCTGTAGTCCTAGCTACTCGAGAGGCTAAAGTGGGAGGATTGCTTGAGCCTAGGAGGTTGAGACTGCAGTGAGCAGAGATCACATCATTGCACTTCAGTCTGGGTGACAGAGCAAGACCCTGTTTCAAAAAAACAATTAGTTTGCTATAAATACATGGATTTATTTCTGGGTTCTCTATTCTGTTCCATTGGTCAATGTGTCTTTTCTAATGGCAGTACTATGCTGTTTTGTTTACTATAGCTTTGTATAGTATATTTTGAGGTTAGTGTGATGCCTCCAACTTTGTTCTTTTTGCTCAGGATTGCTTTGGCTATTTGGGGTTGTTTGTAGTTCCATATGAATTTTAGGATTATTTTTTCTATTTCTATGAAGAATGTCATTGGTATTTTGATAGGGATTGCATTTAATCTATAGATCACTTCAGGTAGTTTGGTCATTTTAACAATATTAATTCAATATATGAACATTGATGTCTTTCTGTTTTTGTGTATGTCCTCTTCAATTTATTTCATCAGAATTTTATAATTTCCTTCCCTTCCTCCCTTCTTTCCTTCCTTCCTTCCTCCCTTTCTTTTTGAGACAGAGCCTCACTCTGTTGTCCAGGCCAGAGTACAGTGGCATGATCTCGGCTCATTGCAACCTCCACTTCCCGAATTCAAGTGATTCTCATGCCCCAGCTTCCTGAGTAGCTGAGATTACAGGTCCATGCCACCACGCCCAGCTAATTTTTGTATTTTTAGTACCGACAGGGTTTTGCCATGTTGACTAGGCTGATTTTGAACTCTTGGCCTCAAGTGTTCCTCCTGCTTAGGCCCCCCAAAGTGTTGGGATTACAGGAGTGAGCCACTGTGCCTGGCCTCTACTGATTTTTGTATATTGATTTTATATACTACAATTTTATGAATTTGTTCATTAGTTCTGAGAATTTTTTGATGAAGTCTTTAAGTTTTCGGTATATAAGATCATACCATCTGCAAATAGTGACAATTTGACATTTTCTTTCCAGCTTAGATGCCCTTTATTCTTTAATCTTGCCTAAATGCTCTGGCTAGTATTCTCCATACTAAGTTGAATAAGAGTGGTGAAAGTGGGTATCTTTGTCTTTTTCTGGTTTTTAGAGGAAAAGTTTTCAACTTTCTCCTGTTTAAGATGATATTAGCTGTGGGTTTGTCATATATGGCCTTTATTGTGTTGAGGTATGTTCTTTTGTACTTACTTTTTTGAGAATTTTATCATGAAAGGATGTTGAATTTTATCAAATGCCTTTTCTGCATTGATTAAGATGATCATTTGGTTTTTGTCCTTGATTCTGTTGATGTGATGTATCTTTTGTTTATTGATTTGCATATGTTGAATCATCCTTGCATTCCTGTAGTAAATCCCACTTGATCATCGTGTGTAATCCTTTTGATATGTTGTTGGATCTGGTTTGCTAATATTTTGTTGAGAATTTTTACATCTATGTTCATCAGGGATATTGGCCTGTAGCTTTCTTTTTTTTCTTGTGCTTTTGCCTGGTTTTGGCATTAGGGTAATGTTGGGGTTGTAGAATGAGTTTGGAAGAATTCCCTCCCCTTTAATTTTTTGGAATAATTTGAGAGGAATTGGTATTAGTTATTTAAGTGCCTGGTGCAATTCAGCAGTGAAGCCATTGGTCCTAGGCTTTTCTTGGTTGGGAGACTTTTTATTTCTCCCTCAATCTCATTACTTGCTATTGATTTGTTCAGGTTTTCTATTTCTTCCCAATTCAATTTTGGTAGATTGCATGTGTCCAGGAATTCATTTCCTCCAGGCTTTTCATCTTGTTGGCATATAGTTGTTTCATAATAGTCTCTAATGATCATTTGTATTCCTGTGGTAACAGTTGTTTTTTTCATTTCTGATTTTATTTATTTGGGTTGTTGTTCTCTTTTATTTAAATTAGTCTAGTTAGTGGTTTGTTGATTTTATCTTTTCAAAAAAACTTTTTGTTTTGTTGGTTTGTATTTTTTTGTCTCAATTTCATTCTTTCTGCTCTCATCTTTATTATTTATTTCCTTATGCTAATTTTGAGTTTTGTTGGTTCTTGTTTCTGTAGTTCCCTGACGTGCATCATTAGTTTGTTTATTTTTAATCTTTCTGCTTTTTCGATGTAGGCATTTATTGTCATAAACATTCCTCTTAGTAATGCTTTTGATGTGTCCATTGGTTTTGGTATGTTGTGTTTCTATTTTCATTTGTTTCAATAAATTTTTAAACGTCCTTCTTAATTTCTTCATTGATATATTTATGATTCAGGAACATGTTATTTACTTTCTATGTGTTTGCACAGTTTCCGAAGTTTCTGTTATTATTGATTTCTAGTTTTATTTCATTATAGTCAGAAAATATATTTAATATGGTTTTGAATTTAAAAAATGTGTTGAGACTTGTTTTAGGGCTAAGGGCTAACATTGGTATTTTTTTTTTTTTTTTTTGTTTGAGCGAGTCTCCTCTGTCACCCAGGCTGGAGTGCTGTGCCGGATCTCAGCTCACTGCAAGCTCCACCTCCGGGTTCACCGCCATTCTCCTGCCTCAGCCTCCCGAGTAGCTGGACTACAGGCGCCGCCACCTCGCCCGCTAGTTTTTTTGTAGTTTTTTAGTAGAGATGGGGTTTCACCGTGTTAGCCAGGTGGTCTCGATCTCCTGACCTCGTGATCGCCCGTCTCGCCTCCCAAATAGTGCTAGATTACAGGCTTGAGCACCGCGCCCGGCACATATGGTCTATCTTGGAGGATGTTCTATATGCTGATGAGAAGAATGTGTATTCTGCAGCTGTTAGATAAAGTGTTCTGTAAATGTCTGTTAGGTCCATTTGGTCTATATCGCCGTTTAAATCTGATGTTTCTTTGTTGATTTTCTGTCTACATTATCTGGTCAAAGCTGAAAATGAGGTATTGAAATCCCCAACTTAATTGTGTTGGAGTCTGTCTTCCCTTTAGATCTAATGATATTTGCTTTGTATATCTGAGTGTATATATATTTAAAATTGTTGTACCCTCTTACTGAATTGATCCCTTTATTATTATATAATGACATTCTTTTCTCTTTTACAGTTTTGACTTAAAGTAAAAGCTCTTGTTTGTTTTGGTTTCTGTTTGCATTTACATTTGGCGTTTAAAATTATTTTATTTTAACTTTTGTAGGTACATAGTAGGTATATTCATTTATGGGATATATGAGATCTTTTGGTACAGGCATGCAATGCATGGTAATCACATCATGAAAAATTGGTTATCCATCTCCTCAAGCAGTTATCCTTTTGTTTTTTGCATTTATCCTTTTATTACAAGCAATCTAATTATACTCTTTTAATTATTTTTAAATGTACAATTAAAGTATTATTATAGCCCCCCTATTGTGCTATCAAATACTGACTGTCTTATTCATTCTTTCTAATTTTTTTTTGTACTTATTAGCCCTCTCTGCCTCCCCTCACCCCCAACTACCCTTCCCGGTTTCTGGTAACCATTCTTCTATTCTCTATATCCATGAGTTCGATTGCTTTGATTTTTAGATCCCACAAGTAAGTGGGAACATGTGATGTTTGTCTTTCTGTGCCTGGCTTGTTTCGCTTAATATCACGACCTCCAGTTCCATGTTGTTGCAAATGACAGGATTCTGGGTTTTTTGTTTGTTTGTTTTTTTGTTTTTTTTTGGGGGGCGGCTGTATAGTACTTCATTGTGTGTAAGTATCACATTTTCTTTATCCATTCATCTGTTGATGGACACTTAGGTTACTTCCAAATCTTGGCTATTGTGAACAGTGCTGCAACAAACATGGGAGTGCAAATGTCTCTTTGATATACTGATTTCTTTTCTTTTGGATATATACCCACCAGTGGGATTGCTGGATCATATGGTAGCTCTATTTTTAGTTTTTTGAGATTGCTAAATGATTCTCCATAAAGGTTGTACAAATGTGCCTTCTTACCAACAGTGTACGAGGGTTCTCCCTTCTCTTCATCCTTGCTAGCATTTGTTATTGCCTGACTTTTGGATAAAAGCCATTTTAACTGGGGGTGAGATAATATCTCATTGTAGTTTTGATTTGCATTTCTCTGATAATTAATGATGTTGAGCACTTTTTCACATGCCTGTTTGCCATTTGTATGTCTTGTTTTGAGAAATGTCTAGTCAGACCTTTTGCTCATTTCTTTTTTCTTTTTTCTTTTTTTTTCTGAGATGGAGTTTTGCTCTTGTTGCCCAGGATAGAGTGCAATGGCATGGTCTCAGCTCACCACAAACTCTGCCTTCCAGGTTCAAGTGATTCTTCTGCCTCAGCCTCCTGAGTAGTTGGGATTACAGGCATGTGCCACCAAGCCCGGCTAATTTTGTACTTTTAGTAGAGACAGGGTTTCTCCATGTTGGTCAGGCTGGTCTCGAACTTCTGACCTCAGGTGATCGTCCTGCCTCGGCCTCCCAAAGTGCTGGGATTACAGGCGTGAGCCACTGCACCTGGACCTTTTGCTCATTTCTTGATCAGATTATTAGATTTTTTCCCTATAGAAGTGTTTGAGCTCCTTATATGTTCTGGTTATTAACTTCTTGTTATGTGGATAGTTTTCTAATATTTTCTCCCACTCTTTGTGTTGTCTCTTCACTTTGATGATTGTTTCCTTTGCTGTGCAGAAGCTTTTTAACTTGCTGTGATCCCATTTGTTCATTTTTGCTTTGGTTGCTTGTGCTTGTGACGTATTACTCAATAAATTTTTGCCCAGATTAATGTACTGGAGTGTTTACCCAATGTTTTCTTGCAGAAATTTCATTGAGATTTCTTTTTTATATTTTTTCACTTTCAGTCTATGTGTGTCTTTACAAGTGAAGTGAGTTTCTTATAGGCAGCATACAGTGGCTCCTGGTTTGTTTGGGGTTTTCTTGGAGATGGAGTCTTGCTCTGTCTCTCAGGCTGGAGTGCAGTGGCACAATCTTGGCTCACTGCAACCTCTACCTGCTGGTTCAATTGATTTTCCTGCCTTGGCCTCCTGAGTACCTGGGACTACAGATGCCTACCACCACGCCCAGCTAATTTTTATATTTTTGGTAGGGACAGGTTTCACCATGTTGGCCAGGCTGGTCTCAAACTCCTGACTTTAAGTGATCCTCCCGCCTCAGCCTCCCAAAGTGCTGGGATTACAGGCATGAGCCACTGTGCCTGGCCTGGGTCTTGTTTTTTTAATCCATTCAGCCAGTCTATATTATTTAATTGGGAAATTTAATCTATTTACATTCAAGGTTATTATTGAAATATGATATTTTTTCCTGTCATATTGTTAATTGTTTTCTAGTTGTTTTGAAATTCTTTGTTTTTTTCTTCCTCTAATCATTTATCTTTGCAGTGATAAGGTTTGATTTATTTTTCTTTCTCATTTGTGTATCTTTTCAACCAGTTAATTTTGTACTTTTGTGTTTTCATGATGGTAGCTATCATCCTTTTGCTTCCAGGGGTAGGACTCCTTTAAGTATTTCTTGTAAGGATGGTCTAGTGGCAATGAATTTCCCCAGTTTTAGTTTGGGGAAAATTTTATTTCTTCTTCATTTCTGAAGGATAGTTTTATTGGGTTTGATATTCTTACTTGGCAATTTTTTTTCTTACAGCACTTTGAATATATCATCCCATTCTCTCCTGGCCTGTAAGGTTTCTGCTGAGAAAAATACTGTTAGTCTAATGGGGATTTTCATACATGTGACTTGACACTTTTTTCTTGCTGTTTTAAAAATTCTCTCCTTGTGTTTGACTTTTGACAGTTTGATTATAATGTGCTTCAGAGAGGACCTTTTTGAGATGACTGTATTTGAAGATTTTTTTAGTGTCCTGGATATAAATGTCCATATTTCTCCAAAGTCTTAGAAAGGTTTCAGTGATTATTTCATCAAATAGGTTTTCTATTCCTTTTTCATCTCATTTCCTTCTTAAACATTCAGAATGTGAATATTTGTTTGCTTAATGGTGTCCTGTAAGTACCATAGGCTTTCTTTATTCTTTTTGAATTCTTTTTTCTTTTTTTAGTCTGACTGCGTTATTTCAGAAGACCTGTCTCCAAGTTTAGAAATTATTTTCTTCTTCTTTATCTAGTTTGTTGTTGAAGCTCTCTATTGTACTTTTTATTTCTTTTGTGGAATTTTTTAGCTTCAAGATTTCTGTTTGGTTCTTTAAAAAAATTAATATGTATTTCTTTGTTGAATTTCTCATTCAGAGTGTTAATGTTTACCTGATTTCATTTAATTGTCTGTATTTATCCTGTATCTTGCTGAGATTCCTTAGGCTCATTAGTTTCAGTTCCTTTTTAGGCATCTGATAGCTCTCATTTTGGGCAATGTGTTATTGGAGAATTATTGTGTTCCTTTGGTAGTGTTGTGTTTCCTTGTTTTCTTATGTTTCTTGTGTTCCTAGGTTGATATCTGTGCATCTGATGAAACAGTCACCTCTCCCAATTTTATGGAGTAGCTTTCATTGGGAAAGACTTTTTTCCTGTAGTTGTGACCTATAGTGTTGACTGTGTAAGGTGCTTTGGCTTTGGTTCTGAGTGGGTGCAGTAGTATAGTCTCCACACTCGATCTTAGACAAAAGGCTGAGAAGCAATAACAGTTATGTAGTCTCTGTGTGATTTTTGACAGCATCAGCAGTATTTGAGTGCCACAGTGGCATAGACTGTGGACATTTGTGGAGGCAGTAGTGTAGTTTTGCTGGTGGTAAGTGTCCACTGGTGGTCAGTTCTCGGATTATGGGAGGGTGCTTACCTGGAACAACAGCTTTACTGATTACAGGAGTGCCATTGCCAGCTGTCGTGGGCACCAGGTGGGCACTAGTCCCTGAGGAACACAGCATGTGATGTCTCTACCTCTGGAGGGGGTGGGATTAGCAGAGGTGGTGTGTGCTAGGTAAACCAGTCCTCAGTCTTTGGGGGACACATACACATGCTATATCTCCACTCCTGGATGGGGCAGGGTTGCTGGCAACAGTGGGTGCTAAATGGGCAGGTCCTTGGTCCCCTGGGGACTGCTTGAGGTACATGGTAGCTCTACTGCTGGAGGGGGCAGGGTCTCCAGTGGTGACAGCCTCTAGGTGGGCTGATCTTTGGTCTCTAGGGGTGCCCATGCATAAGGCAGCCTCATCACTGGAGGGGATAGGGTTACTGGCAGCAGTGGGTACCAGGTGGCTGGGCATACACATTGGCTCCCTCACTCCTGAGTTTGATCTCCTTACTGTGCTGGACTATCTCCTTCTTGGATCACAGAGTGCTATGTGGGCTTTAGTGCTGGAGTCATGGCTCTACTGCTAGGTCTGGCTGGGATGTTGGCACTGAGTCTTCTGTATGGGCATGGTGGAATGACCACAGGGCCCCAGGGATATTGGAGATATAGGGGCCATTAGGTCCTGGGGCAGGATATACTTCAGCAGTGGCTTCTTTCCCAAAATGGTACCATGCCATGACAGCTTAGGTCCCAGGGAGTGTGCGGGAGAGGGCTCATCGTGTGTTTGTGGATTGTTGCAGGAAGTCAGGGACCCTGAATGGAGGAACCGGCTGGAGCCACAGCAGAGGAACATACATTGTGAAGATTTCATTTTAGTATGGACATATATCAGTTCCCAAAATTCATACTCTTATAATTTCTTATGCCTGTCTTACTTTAATCTCTTAATCCTGTTATCTTCGTAAGCTGAGGATGTACGTCACCTCAGGTCCACTGTGATGATTGCATTAACTATACAAATTGATTGTAAAACAGGTGTGTTTGAACAATATGAAATCGATGCACCTTGGAAACGAACAGAATAACAGTGATTTTCAGGAAACAAGGGAAGACAACCATAAGGTCTAACTGCCTGAGGGGTTGGGCAGAATACAGCCATATTTTTCTTCTTGCAGAGAGCCTATAAATAGACATGCAAGTAGGGAAGATATTGCTGAGTTCTTTTTCCCAGCAAGGAATATTAATAATTAATACCCTGGAAAAGGAATGCATTCCTGGGGGGAGGTCTATAAACTGCAGCTCTGGGAGTATCTGTCTTACGCGGTTGAGATAAGGACTAAAATACGCCCTGGTCTCCTGTAGTACCCTCAGGCTTATTAGGGTGGGGAAGGAACCATACCCTGGTTCCTTCCTAAATTTGAGGTCAGACTGGTTCTCTGCTCTCGAATCTTGTTTTCTGTTGTTTAAGATGTCTATCAAGACAATACGTACACAGCTGAATGTAGACCCTTATCAGGAGTTTTTGATTTGCCTTTGCCTTGTGATCTTTATTGGCCTTAGAAGCATGTCATCTTTGTTCTCCTTTTTGCCCTTTGAAGCATGTGACCTTTGTGACCTACTCCGTGTTCATACACCCCCTTCCCTTTTGAAGTCCTTAATAAAAACCTTTTGGTTTTGCAGCTCATGTGGGCATTACGGTCCTTCCGATATGTGATGTCACCCCCAGAGGCCCAGCTGTAAAATTCCTCGCTTTGTACTCTTTCTCTTTATTTCTCAGACTGGTCAACACTTAGGGAAAATAGAAAGAACCTACGTTGAAATATTGGGGGTGGGTTCCTCCGATAGTGGATGTATTTTAAAACCACCACACTGCCATAGGCAAAATAAGTAGATTTAGAAACAAAGGGATATTATACCTAATGACCCCCCACTTAAAACAATTTTTTAGACTTCCATTCTCTGAAATTCTGGGCTTTGGTGGTTTAGAGATTTGTTTCTAAGGAAAGGAGTTCCTCCAGCAAGAACTAAACAATGATTCCCTTGATTTGGAGCTGAGACTGCCATCTGACCATTTTCCAAGTCATCTGTCATTGGATAAGCAAGAGAAGAGGAAAGTGAAAGAGAGGAAAAAAGTATGGTATTGTTTGATGTGATTAAACTTATCATCAGGCAAAAAAATAGTTTAGCTCATATAATACCTTTAAACAGATAGATCTACCAAATGCTTGGATCCCTTAGAAATGAAGGTACTGGCTGAAAGGAAAAGGAGCATGGAACCGCTGGTAGAGAAAATAAGTCATAAATGGAGGGAAGGCCTTATGATCAGGGGAAGAAATGAGAGCTGTCATCTTATTTATGTATTTTTTAATGTTTCATGTATTCTTTTATGTGTTTTCACTTTTCTTTCTTTAGCCTTTATACTTCACTATTGTATATAGGGTGTGATACTGTTGTAAACTTCATCATTTAGTCCATAAGTATCAGAATGTGGATGTGATATCAGTACAGAACCTGAAGAGGAATGGCCACCAACTAGACTTGGTGATGGATGGTTCTAGCTTTGGAATTGGGTTGATGGATGTGGTAACTGATGACACATTGGATTGGCTTCCTTGGAGAGTGATAATGTGAGTGCGTCTTTGATTGTATAAAGGAACATCGCAATATATTAAGTGGCAACACTTTTTTGAAATATAAACATTGGAAGCAACGGTTATATTGGTGTTGGGCAACAAAAGGGATGGCTTTGTGTTTGACATTTTTGTGGGTTTATTTTCTGCTGTCTATCATCTGAGCCCTCTTTCTATGTGTGTGGAATTCCTCACTGTATGTGTCTTGGTTGTGGTGAGCAATACTCCCACTATAGAAAATGAGGATAGTTACTCACTTTTGTAGTTAAAGTATGTGCATGTAACCTCAGCTTGACTAATCAGATAACATCTTGACTGCAATCTCATGAAACTCTGAGATACAACCAACCACCTAAACTGCTCCTGAATTCCTGAACTACAGAAACTGTGTGAAACAATATATGTTTATTATTGTTTTAAGTGGCTAAGTTGTGGGATAATTTGCAATGCAACAATAGATAATGAATACACCTTTTCTTTTTTTTTTTTTTTTTTTATTATACTTTAAGTTCTAGGGTACATGTGCATAACGTGCAGGTTTGTTACATATGTATACTTGTGCCATGTTGGTGTGCTGCACCCATCAACTCGTCAGCACCCATCAACTCATCATTTACATCAGTTATAACTCCCAATGCAATCCCTCCCCCCTCCCCCCTCCCCATGATAGGCCCCGGTGTGTGATGTTCCCCTTCCCGAGTCCAAGTGATCTCATTGTTCAGTTCCCACCTATGAGTGAGAACATGCGGTGTTTGGTTTTCTGTTCTTGTGATAGTTTGCTAAGAATGATGGTTTCCAGCTGCATCCATGTCCCTACAAAGGACGCAAACTCATCCTTTTTTATGGCTGCATAGTATTCCATGGTGTATATGTGCCACATTTTCTTAATCCAGTCTGTCACAGATGGACATTTGGGTTGATTCCAAGTCTTTGCTATTGTGAATAGTGCCGCAATAAACATACGTGTGCATGTGTCTTTGTAGTAGAATAATTTATAATCCTTTGGGTATATACCCAGTAGTGGGATGGCTGGGTCATATGGTACATCTAGTTCTAGATCCTTGAGGAATTGCCATACTGTTTTCCATAATGGTTGAACTAGTTTACAATCCCACCAACAGTGTAAAAGTGTTCCTATTTCTCCACATCCTCTCCAACACCTGTTGTTTCCTGACTTTTTAATGATTGCCATTCTAACTGGTGTGAGATGGTATCTCATTGTGGTTTTGATTTGCATTTCTCTGATGGCGAGTGATGATGAGCATTTTTTCATGTGTCTGTTGGCTGTATGAATGTCTTCTTTTGAGAAATGTCTGTTCATATCCTTTGCCCACTTTTTGATGGGGTTGTTTGTTTTTTTCTTGTATATTTGTTTGAGTTCTTTGTAGATTCTGGATATTAGCCCTTTGTCAGATGAGTAGATTGCAAAAATTTTCTCCCATTCTGTAGGTTGCCTGTTCACTCTGATGGTAGTTTCTTTTGCTGTGCAGAAGCTCTTTAGTTTAATTAGATCCCATTTGTCAATTTTGGCTTTTGCTGCCGTTGCTTTTGGTGTTTTAGACATGAAGTCCTTGCCCATGCCTATGTCCTGAATGGTACTACCTAGATTTTCTTCTAGGGTTTTTATGGTATTAGGTCTAACATTTAAGTCTCTAATCCATCTTGAATTAATCTTCGTATAAGGAGTAAGGAAAGGATCCAGTTTCAGCTTTCTACTTATGGCTAGCCAATTTTCCCAGCACCATTTATTAAATAGGGAATCCTTTCCCCATTTCTTGTTTCTCTCAGGTTTGTCAAAGATCAGATGGCTGTAGATGTGTGGTATTATTTCTGAGGACTCTGTTCTGTTCCATTGGTCTATATCTCTGTTTTGGTACCAGTACCATGCTGTTTTGGTTACTGTAGCCTTGTAGTATAGTTTGAAGTCAGGTAGCGTGACGCCTCCAGCTTTGTCCTTTTGACTTAGGATTGTCTTGGCAATGCGGGCTCTTTTTTGGTTCCATATGAACTTTAAAGCAGTTTTTTCCAATTCTGTGAAGAAACTCATTGGTAGCTTGATGGGGATGGCATTGAATCTATAAATTACCTTGGGCAGTATGGCAATTTTCACGACATTGATTCTTCCTACACCTTCTCTTCTTCATGGGGAGTGGAAATGTCACAGCGCCTTCACAACTCTCACAAAGATATTCTTACCATCACCCTCTTCAATCTACCATTTAATTCTTTGCCCTCTCTTGCAAAATTGCTAGGAGGCTTGTCCTGGCAGAATTCCTTCAACAATCTTTTTAAGCATTTTCTGTATGAAAAGATTGGTTTCTTTATTCAAAATGTAAGAAACCTTGACACCTATTATATTGTTTTCAGCTCTTAAGACTTCTGCCAAAACTCCTAGATAATATGAAAAGTGTAACATCCTTCTTTATTTTTGACTCCCATTCTCATTTGTATCCCCCATTATAAGTACAGTCATCCCTCAATATCTATGGGGAATTTGTTCCAGGACCTCCTCTGATACCAAAATGTAAGTATGCTCAAGTCTCTGATATAAAATGGGATAGTGTTTGCATATAACCTACGCACATCCTCCTGTACACTTTAATTTTTTTATTTTTAAATTTATGGGTACAGAGTAGGTGTATATATATTTATGAGGTACATGAGATACTTTGATAGAGGCATACAATGTGCAATAATCACATCAGTGTATATGGGGTATCTATTACCTGAAACATTCATATTTCTGTGTGTTACAAACATTCCAATTGTACTCCTTTAGTTATTCTAAAACATACAACAAATTATAACTGACTGTAGTCACCTTCTTGTGCTATCAAATACTAGGTCTTATTCATTCTATCTAACTATATTTTTGTACCCGTTTTGACACCCACTTCCCCCACCCCACCACTACCCTTCACAGCTTTTAGTAACCATCATTTTACTCTATCTCCATGAGTTCAATTGTTTTAATTTTTAGTTCCCACAAATTGGTAATAACATGCAAGGTTTGTTTTTCCATGCCTGGCTTATTTCACTTAACATAACGTCCTCCAGTTCCATCCATGTTGTTGCAAATGACACTATCTCATTCCTTTTTGTAGTTAAATAGTACTCCATCATGTACACGTGCCACATTTACTTTATCCATTTGTCTGTTGATGAACACTTAGGTCCAAATCTTGGCTATTGTTGAGTAGAGCTGCAATAAACATGAGAGTACGGATATCTCTTCAATATATTGATTTCCTTTCTTTTGGGTATATACGTAGCTGTGGGATTGCTAGATCATATAGTAGTTCTATTTTCAGTTTCTTGAGGGAACTTCTGTCCTCCAGAGTGGCTGTACTAATTCACATTCCCACCAACAGTATATGAGGGTTCCCTTTTCTCCACATCCCCACTAGCATTTGTTATTGCCTGTCTTTTGGATAAAAGCCATTTTAACTGGGGTGAGATAATATAGTTTTGATATGCATTTCTTTGATGATCAGTGATGTTGGGCACCTTTTCATATACCTGTTTGCCATTCATATGTCTTCTTTTGAGAAATATCTATTCAGATCTTTTGCCCATTTTTAATTGGATTATTAGATATTTTCTTACAGAGTTGTTTGTGCTTGTTATATATTCTGGTTATTAACCACTTGACAGATGGATAGTTTACAAATATTTTTTCCCATTCTATGTGTTGTCTCTTCACTTTGTTGATTATTTCCTTTGCTGTGCAGAAGCTTTTTAACTGATGATCCCACTTACCCATTTTCTTTGATTGTCTGTGCTTTTGGGGTATTACTCAAGAAATCTGCTTGTCCAGGCGTGGTGGCTCATGCCTGTAATCTCAGCACTTTGGGAGGCTGAGGCAGGCGGATCACTTGAGGCCAGGAGTTTAAGATCAGCCTGGCCAACATGGCAAAACCCCATCTCTTCTAAAAATACATAAATTAGCCAGGTGTGGTGGGGCATGCCTGTAATCCCAGCTACTTGGGGGGCCTGAGGCATGAGAATCTCTTGAACCTAGGAGGCAGAGGTTGCAGTGAGTCGATATTGTGCCATTGCACTCCAGCCTGGGCTACGGAGCGAGACGGTGTCTCTTAAAAAAAAAAAAAGAGGCCGGGCGC
>NW_016814090.1:407809-413665 GCF_001698545.2 Rhinopithecus bieti
GAGATCGTCCCTTTGATGGCTTACAAACACACCTACGTTACACTGAATTTGTGTCAAGCCACCCTCTCTGTGCTGATGTAAAAAGTTTCCTTTCGGCCGGGCGCGGTGGCTGAAGCCTGTAATCCCAGCACTTTGGGAGGGTGAGACGGGCGGATCACGAGGTCAGGAGATCGAGACCATCCTGGCTAACACAATGAAACCCCGTCTCTACTAAAAAATACAGAAAACTAGCTGGGCGAGTGGTGGGCGCCTGTAGTCCCAGCTACTCGGGAGGCTGAGGCAGGAGAATCACTTGAACCCGGGAGGCGGAGCTTGCAGTGAGCTGAGATCTGGCCACTGCACTCCAGCCCGGGCGACAGAGCGAGACTCCGCCTCAAAAAAAAAAAAAAAAAAAAAAAATCTGCTGAATTCAGAATGCTGACGCAGGAGGATTGCTTAAGTCCAGGAGTTCTGGGCTATAATGCACTATGGCAATCAGGCATCTGCACTAAATTTGGCATCAATGCGGTGACCTCCCAGGAGCAGGGGACCAGACCACTTGGTTGCCTAAGGAGGAGTGGACTGGCCCAGGTCAGAAATGTAGCAAGCCAAAACTTCCATGTTGATCAGTACCAGGATCACACCTGTGAATAGCCACTGCACTTCAGCTGGAGCAACATAGTGAGATCCCATCTCTAAAAAAAGGAAAAAGAAAAAATTTTGCCCAGACTGATGTCCTGGAGAGTTTCCTCAGTGTTTTCCTTTAGTTGTTTCATAGTTTGAGGGCTTAGATTTAAGGCTTTAATCCATTTTGATTTGATTTTTATGTACAGCAAGAGATAGGGGCCTAGTTTCATTCTTTTGCATATGGATATTCAGTTTTCCCAGCACCATTTACTGAAGAGACTGTCCTTTCCCCAGTGTGTATAATTGGCACCTTTGTCAAAAGTGAGTTCATTGTAGATGTATGGATTTATTTCTGGGTTCTCTATTCTGTTCCCTTGGTTGGTGTGTCTGTTTTTGTGCCAGTACCATGCTATTTTGGTTACTATGGCTCTGTAATATAATTTGAAGTCAGGTAATGTGATTTCTTCAGTTTTGTTCTTTCTGCTTAGGATGGCTTTGGCTATTCTGGGCCTTTCATGGTTCCATATAAATTTTAGGATTTTTTTTTTATTTCTGTGAAGAATATTATTATTATTTTGGTAGGGATTGCATTGAGTCTGTAGATTGCTTTGGGTGATACAGACATTTTAACAATATTAATTCTTCCAATCCATGAACATGGAATATCTTTCTTTT
Organism: Rhinopithecus bieti; assembly: GCF_001698545.2. NCBI lineage: Eukaryota > Metazoa > Chordata > Mammalia > Primates > Cercopithecidae > Rhinopithecus > Rhinopithecus bieti. The sequence continues at coordinate 409,091 of NW_016814090.1, forward strand.
TTGTGTGTGTCCGCTTCAATTTCTTTTCAACATTTTATACTTTTATTGTAGAGATCTTTTACTTTTGATTAAGTTTATTCCTTGGTTTTTATTTGATTTGTTGTTATTGTAAATGGAATTACCTTCCTGATTTCGTTTTCAGATTGTTCACTATTGACATATAGGAATGCTACTGATTTTTTATATTGATTTTATATATTCTGCAACTCTACTGACTTTATCAGTTCTAATAGTTTTTTGATAGAATCTTTAAGTTTTTCCCAATATGAGATCATATCTGCAAACAAGGATAATTTGACTTATTCCTTTCCAATTTGTATGCCTTTTATTTATTTCTCTTACTGGGTTGCTCTAGCTAGGACACTGACTACTATTAAAATGTTCAGTAACTGATGAAAGTGGACATCTTTGTTGTGTTCCAGATCTTAGAGGAAAGACTTTCAGTTCCTCTGCATTAGTCTGATACTGCCGTGGGTCTGTTGTATATGGCTTTTGTTGAGATATGTTCCTTCTATGCCCAGTTCTTTGAGGATTTTTTTTTATCATGAAGGGATGTTGGATTTTATCAAATGCTTTCTCAGCATCAATTGAAATGATCATATGATTTTTGTCCTTTGTTCTGTTAATATGTTGTAGCACTTAAATTAATTTGTATATATTGAACTGTCCTTGCATCTCTGGGCTGAATTCCACTTGGTCGTAATGCATGATCTTTTTAATGTGTTGATGAATTCTATTTGCTGGTATTTTGTTGCCTCCTGTATAGTTTTTTTTTGTTTTGTGTTTTGTTTGTTTGTTTTGTTTTGTTTTGTTTTTGAGATGGAATCTCGTTCTGTCACCCAGGCTTGAATGCACTGGTGCAATCTCAGCTCACTGCAACCTTCGCTTCCTGGGTTCAAGCAATTCTCCTGCTTCAGCCTCCCAAGTAGCTGGGATTGCAGGTGCACACCACCATGCCCGCTAATTTTTGTATTTTTAGTAGAAATGGTATTTCACTATGTTGGCCAGGCTGATCTCAAACTCCTGACCTTGTGATCTGCCCACCTTGGCCTCCCAAAGTGCTGGGATTACAGGTGTGAGCCACCATGCCCGGCCTATATTTTTAATCATCTCTAGATTACTTATACCCAATACAATGTAAATGCTATGTAAATAGTAGTTCTACTATATTGTTTAGGCAATAACAAGAAAAAACTCTACATGTTCAGTACAGATGCGATTTTTTTCAAATATTTTTTATTTGCAGTTGCTTGAATCCACAGATGTGGAACCCATGGATATTGAGGGCCAATTGTACTGTGTTGTGTTCATATAATCTCTCAGATTCCCTGTGAATGCCTAATGATAGCAATGTGCCATGGCCTAAGGAATATTCTCAAGTCAATCTTACACACCTGAAGTTATTCACATAATACGGGTCGAGTCCTAGGTCAACCTTTGCCATTTGAGAATTCACATTATTTCTCCAAGCCCCCAAGGTCTTAACTAATCTGTAAAATAGTAATAACAATGCTTTTCTCACAAGGTACTTCTGAGGTATATTGTAGTTCTGTTATCTTTGAGTCTCAAATCTTCGTTTTAAGCATTTTTGTGCAATAAAATATAGATTGTACATGAAAAAAGTTTGACATCCGGAAAGAAACCTCACATGTATAATAAGCAAAATGTAGTAAATATAAAAGTAAATAAGAGTTTTGGAAGGCTTCTGCTTCCAAATAAACCAGACTTGTTATTGTTAAATCATTTCTGAAGTTTGATCTTTCTTCTGCCAATTACCTGAGCAAGTTAATTTAGTTTTTTTTTCTCTCTCTCTTTTCTTTTTTTTCGAGATGCAATCTCCTTCTGTTACCCAGGCTGGAGTGCAGTGGCACAATCTCAGCTCACTGCAACCTCCACCTACCAGGTTCAAGCAATTCTTCTGCCTCAGCCTCTCCAGTAGCTGGGATTACAGGCGCCCGCCACCTTGGCTTGCCTGATTTTTGTATTTTTAGTAGAGTCAGGGTTTTGTCATGTTCGCCAGGCTGGTCTCAAACTCCTGACCTCAAGTGATCTGCCCACCTCAGCCTCCCAAAGTGTTGGGATTGCAGGCATGAGCCACCATGCCTGGTCAGTTTCTCTCATCTTCAGTTTCTTTATCTGTAAAATGGGAATGAAAATGGTACCCACCTCATATGGGTCTTCTGAATTCAAATGAGATGATCTTAGCATAGCACTTAGTATGCAGGAAATATTCAATATATATTAGATATTAATTTTAATGATCAGCTTGCCCAGGAAACATTGGCAAAGTGTTATAATTTCCTAGGGTCAACTGTCTCATAAGTTTTATGTAATATAGGCTCTATCACTTCTTAAAAATTTTCAAGTCAGTTTGAAATTTTCTGTTTTTCTTGCCTCCTCTCTTGCTTTTATAACCTGGAAAAGGTCTTGGGAAATGATAAAGCTTGTTTTTTCTTTTTTGTTGTTGTTGTTGTTTTCAGATTGTCCTGGTGTTTCTGTTTCTGGCTCCATGTTCGATCCATTTGCTGAACACCATGAAAGTATCCAGTATGTCTTTCCACCATACCCCACAGTTGGCATCTTGTTTACCAGAGGGGAGAGGTGAATGTTTTCATGTTTTTTGTTTGTTTGTTCAAGAGGAATTAATATATTTTGAAAATATATTTAAAAACACAACATAATTAGAGCCTTTATTTATAACCACCACTGTGTATTAGTGATTAATATATTAATTTGGATATTTTAAAGACAGATTTTTAAAAGAATAGAATAAGACTCATTTAAATAATGCAGAGATGCTAAATAAACTATTTTTTTTTTTGAGCAACTGAGTTTATTTTATTACCCTGCTCCGGACACAGACATCAATCTGTTTTAAACACATCAGTTCTAGAAGTATCTTTAGAAGTATAGGAGGAAATGAGCATGTAAGAGTCAGTCAGTATTCAGAGATTAATCCACCCCTTTTGTATAACCATTTTGTTTGGTTTGTTGTACTTTTTTTGTTTTATGTTAGTAAAATGTACTTTTCTAAGTTTTCCTTCACTATAAAATATCTATCAGTTGGTTAAAGCAGGATGCAAATGTGGTGGGAATTGTGACTTAGCAGGGATTGGCAAACTTTTCTGTAAACTTAATAAAGTTTTAATGCAAGGCTATCACAAATATTAATCAGATTCATGGAGAAACTGAGAAGCTGCATAATTTCTTCATAGCCCTTTAATAATCTTCTTTGAAGAAATAAGGGTGTTATGATATATAATAGACTACAAGATCATAATTAAATAATTATGCAGAAGTAAAGCAAGATTACATAAGTATACATAGAGACTCAGAATGCTTAAAATGTTTATGTCCAAAGTTGTGTACTATTTTTGTCCTGGCAGAAAGACCTCCGTTTTGTCTTTCTTTTTCTTTTTCCTTCCTTTTTTCTTTTTTTTTTAGACAAAATCTCGCTCTGTCACCCAGGCTGGAATGCAGTGGTGCAATCTTGGCTCATTGCAACCTCTGCCTCCCAGGTTCAAGCTATTCTTCTGCCTAAGCCTCCCAGGTAGCTGGGATTACAGTCACATACCACCACGCCCAGCTAATTTTTGTATTTTTAGTAGAGATGGGGTTTCACCATGTTGGCCAGGCTGGTATCCAACTTCTGACCTCAAGTGATCCTCCTGCTTTGGCCCGCCAAAGTGTTGGGATTATTGGTGAGCAAGAACCTCCGTGCCTGGCCAAGACCTCAGTTTTAAATACAGTCTTTACAATATCCTTTTCAAGTTGTAAGAAGTCATGGTGCTGAATGGCTCATTGTTCAACAGTTCACTTATTTCTGAACACACTGAGAAGAAAACATCCTTCAGTTCTTTTATCTCCTTCTGTCCATATATTTTACATCCCAATATTAGAGACACGTAAACCAACCCATTTTCCATTTCAAAAATGTTTTGACCTCCATCTAGCTTTCCCACTGGAGGGCAGTAGAGAACCATCCAGGCCATCCCTAATTTGAGCTAACTGGCTAATGTGACAAGTCAGACTTCAAAATACTTAACACTTATTGCCCACTGATGAAAAGTCATAACCAAAGTATCTTTTCAGGAAACCTATTTTCTCCCATAAAAGTGCTATAATTGATCATGAAAATACATTAAAAGAAATAAAGCAAAATGTAAGTGTTTGTAAAGTATTAAGTGGGCAAAATAAAAACAATATAAAAACCATGTCACAAATGTGCTTTGTGTGTGTGTGTGTGTGTGTGTGGTAGGATTTTTGTCAGAAGCTGAACTGGCTGAGGCTTCTTACAATACTAGTCTAAAAAGGTGCACTGGATGTAAATTTTACTCCATAAACTGATGTGTCAAATTGATGTCTCATTATTAAAAATAAAAATAATTTCAAGCTCTTGGCCAGCTAAAATGATGGAAAATGTAACTTCAGTTACTGTTAAGATTCTTCTGACACTCTAATTGACCATAAAGTCACTCATATATCCCAGAGGTTATATGCCTGGAAGCACCAACAATCTTCAGGCCACAGTGGTTAGGGCTTAGATGCTTTTTTTTTTTTTTTTTTTTTTTTTTT
>NW_016814090.1:416687-424035 GCF_001698545.2 Rhinopithecus bieti
CGGCTACTTCCCCTGTTGGTCTTCAGCTGTGCGCTGTCCCCAGAGGTGGAGACTACAGAGACAGGCAGGCTTCCTTGAGCTGCTGTGAGCTCCACCCAGTTCGAGCTTCCCAGCGGCTTTGTTTACCTACTTAAGCCTCAGCAATGGCGGGCGCCCCTCCCCCAGGCTCCCTGCCGCCTTGCGGATAGATCGCCGCAGACTGCTGTGTTAGCAATGAGGGAGGCTCCGTGGGCGTGGGACCCTCCCGGCCATGTGTGGGATATATTCTCCTGGTGTGCCAATTTGCTTACAGCGCAGTATTGGGGTGGGAGTTACCCGATTTTCCAGGTGTTGTGTGTCTCAGTTCCCCTGGCTAGGAAAAGGGATTCCCTTCCCCCTTGTGCTTCTCAGGTGAGGCGATGCCTCGCCCTGCTTCAGCTCTCGCTGGTCAGGCTGCAGCAGCTGACCAGCACCGATTGTCCGGCACTCCCTAGTGAGATGACCCGAGTACCTCAGTTGAAAATGCAGAAATCACTGGTCTTCTGTGTCGCTCGCGCTGGGAGTTGGAGACTGGAGCTGTTCCTATTCGGCCATCTTGCTCCGCCCCCGCTTAGATGCTTTAGAGTATCAGAAATATGGTCCCTTGGAAGTGGGCGGGCCAGTGATCTTTTCTGCCATTGGGACTGGAATTTTTTGTTAGGACCAGGAATCCCAGTGCCTAGGGCTCCACTTCCCTAAGACCTCTAGCCATCATGACCAGGTTCTATCACCAGCTTAGATGTTTTCAGCAGTGGTCACAGGTCTGCCATCTTTGCAGAGCCTCTCCTGCTTTCCCTCACTCCTCTTCCTGCCTCCAAAGAGAATTGGTTTGTCCCCACCATGCCCCTCCCCACCTAGATTTATAGTTTTACCTCTTCAGTAAGCTTGAGCTTTCACTAAGGGCAAGATCAGAGATGATCTTTAAGCAGCTTCTGCTTTATGCCCAGGAATATAAACCACTCCTGAGACCAGCAAGCACTGTGGGCTGGCAACCCTCAGCAGATGGTGGAAATGGAAGAAAAATTATACCAGAAACAAAATATACTCTAATGTCTGAACAAATCATCCTGCCACAGAAGCTGGAACTGAAGACAATTCTTTTCATAGTAATCTTGTAGAAACCACAGGCATTCTTTATGTCTCTAAGCACCTTCAAACTGCATTCAAAATTAGGGTTGTGAATCTGGAACTCTTTCTTTGCTAATTTGTTGTACATGAATGCCTGCAGAAGCCTTTGAATGGTAAATACTGTGGGAGGGGCAGTTGCCATGGTGACTGTCCAATGGACCCTTTTTCTTACACTTCAATTAGATCTTCATTGCTGAACTGCTATGAATGAGAAGGTAACAACTCAGTAACATCTGGAAGACAGGAGAAGATGTGAGAGATGCTGTTCCAAATGTAGCTACATTCTAAATGCACTGAGTTGTACTATGTTTGCCTTGAACCACCTCTTCATGGGTGCCCCTGCCCACTATGCCCTTTCCCACTATGGGAAAATCTGTTTGGAACACACGTGACAGTGGGCCAATTTCCTTAATATTACAAGAAGTGTTTACAAGTTAATATGAAAAAATACCAAAACACAATAGGAAAAAATGGGCAAAGGATATGCACAGGCATCTCATAGTAAAATAAAATAAGTGGTTTTAAATTGCATAAAAATATATTTAACCTCATCTATAATCAAGAAAATACATATTTAAATAGGATATAATTGTTTATCTATTACATTGGAAAAGATTTAAAAGTTTAAAAGGTACTGTGTTCAGAGGATGTGGAAAACCATCTTTTTTTACACTTAGATTGGGAGGGTAAATTGGTATAACCTCTTTAGAGAGTGACTTAGCTCCTTTTCTAGAAATTTATCCTACCGGTATACTAACAGTTGACTTAAAAACACAGGTAAAGGGATATTGATTAAAGCATTGTTGAAGCAAATGACCATGACAGATGAAATGAATTATTGATACATCCATAAAGATGCATCCAGACAGTTACTGATACTGCCACACATAGGCAGTTACTAATGGTTTGAATATGACTTGTCCCCTATAAAACTCATGTTGCAATTTGATTCCCAATATAATGATGCTGAAAAGTCGTGGGACCTTTATGAAGTGTTTGGGTCATGACGGCTTTGCCTTCATGAAGGGATTAATGCTGCTTTCATGGGACTGGGTTAGTTCTCCAGGGGGTCAGTGAGTTCTTGCTCTAACGGGACTGAATTAGTTACCACGAGAGTGGATTGCTATAAAGCAAGGCCACCCCTCATGTTTTGTCTTTTTTGCACACTCTTGCTCTCTCGCCATGTGATGCCCTTTGCCAAGTTATGATGCAGTACAAAGCCCTTACCAGAAGCTGTCATCATGCCCTTGGACTTCCCAGTCTCCAGAACTGTGAACCAAATCAACTTCCTTTATAAATTACCCAGTCCCAGGCATTCTGTTATAACAACAGAAAACAGGCCAAGACAGCAGTTAAAGAATGGTACGGCATAAGTGTTTATTGTTTCGGTTTGACCTGAGGTAGAAATATAATTAATATGAAATCTCAAATCGGTTTAAGATGGATCCTATGTGCCAATTGACAAATGAAATATCCTTGAGAACTGGTTACAAGCATCTAGAAGATTTAAGGATATTAACAGTGTCGGAGCATGGGAAGAGGGATTAAAAGATTTCTTTGGAAAAAATCTGTGCTGTGAACTCTATCCCTTCTCCCCCAAGGGGATGTATCCTGTGATCCCAAATATAATGAGGTAGATCTTCAGTGAGAGCATCTGAGAGCTTGGTAAGTGACCAGCTGGGTGGTCTGGGGTGTAACCCTCCCAAATCTAGAGGGCTAGAGATGGGCCAACTAGTTGCTTTGCTGGTAGAGCCACAAGAGTGCTAGTTAACAGACTGTACTCCCACAGTTATTTGGGAGGGGGTAAGGGTTTGATGAGGGTTTTCTGTAGACTAGATGGATGTGTGGCAGATGGGAGAAAAATCTAGGCTGAACTGTATTAAGTCCAACTCAAGAGGACCACCTGGGAGATGAGAGAGAAATCTTCAACTATGAAAAATGTGTGGGTGCATCACCATGACCCAGGGCCGAGAGGGATGCAGCTAGGCCAAGGAGCAGAATATGTCACCTCTTCAGGAGACTTGAAGCTGGGTCACAGAGCTGGGTCTCTCAGAAGTGCCCAAGAAAGCTCTAGAAGGTAAAATGCCAGCTTCAATCATCTGCTAGTTCCAGAGAAGCCACCAGCTAAGGAAGAACTGTCCTACCTCCTTACTTCTCAAACCCTTGCTTCAACCTTGGTAGCAAGGTCTGAAATAGCCGCTGTCAATGGGGGTAAACAGCCTCCCCAGTTGGGTTTGTGAGATGTTTTAAGGGATAGGGGCAGTGATAGTTTTAAGGGGCTAAACTTTCAGAGCCAAGTGTTTATTCCTAAAGTTCATTTGTTTGAGAAATTTGCCCACAGCTGAGTGCCAGTGCTGGTCCTTCTTTTCTTACCTACCCTTTCGAGCTCAGCTTCCAATTTACAAGAGAAAGTCATGTGTTCTGAATCTCACTATCATGCACTGACCCCTGGGCAACAAGCAGGGATTTTTGAAAAACTGGTGTCAACCTTGAGTAAATGAATGACCTCCAAAACCCAGTAACAATCCTTTTGCAAATCTCATGGTTTAATAAAATTGAAGGAGGATCTATCCTGCCAGATGAGGCCCTTTATGGTTGCCACTGGCTTTGCAAGCATGACTTAAGGAATAGACTTTATTGAGTAAAGGAAAACTCCCCAGGCCAAGGGGGATTTTAAACAAGACAGGGATCTTCAGTGTCCCTCATTCTACCCATCTTTCCATGTGAGTTGTTTCTAGGGCCAGGGCTTCTGCTGGACACTTTTTTTTTTTTTAGTAAAGTGACCCATTCCTAGAAGTGGCCTCCATGGGAGGAAGTGGCATCAGGCAGTCTTGATTTGGAGTGCCAGCTGTTTTCAGAAGTTGCCTAGGAAAGTTAGCTCTCCAACTCCTGGGGGCTTTAGGGACATCTGTAGCAACAGACTCTCTTTGACCTAACACTAATCAGGCTCTTTTAAGCCCTGAAGACCCAGACCTTGGGCTCCATCCTTGGCTTGCTTATTCTGCTTTCAGAAAGAATCCTGCTGAGTTAGTGTCATTAGAATCCCCCACCCTTGGTGTCTGACCACCCTTGATATCTGATGAAATTTCTCAACCCCTCTCCCTCAGTATCTTACTATCCTGGCTGCCTTCAGCTAGACGCTGAGACAGTTTAGAATCCGTCTTATTGCTGATGTTCCCTTTTAGTAATTTCCATCCACTGACCCCACCCTGCACCTTGGCCATAATTTCCCACTTGTCCTTGTATTCAGAAGGGAGCCCATTATAAACTGAGGTCTCTCTTTCCCTACTGCAATAGCTCCTGAATAAAATTTATCTTCACTGCTTTAACTTCTGTCTGGCTCTGGTTTTCTTTGACAGGGGTCTGCAGGATGTTAAAGGCCCTTCACCTGGGAGGAAACCATTGGTATCATAGGAAGTTGGACTTAAAGGTACTCATCATGATGGGAGGAGGGAGACCCCCCACGACCCAGTGAGGTTGTAGTTCAGGTAATTTGTGGTGAGCAAATGAGTTGTTTAGAAGACACTTTTAAGTTATATCCCAAGTAGAGAACCGTGAACACGTCTTAAGTATAGAGCTTAATGAACTTTCAGAAAGTGAACCTTCACACATAAAAAAGAACAGAGGATTATTTTAAAGATAAATATCTGCCTTGTATAATGACTTGTCAGCTGAGAAATCATTGCAGACAATCTCTAATGACAGATCAGAATGTGATATTTAAGGTTGAAACGATTTTCTTCTATGTATTTTTTTAAAGTTTTGTTTTAGTTTTAATTGACACATAATGTAATAAAAATATGGAACACTTCGTGAATTCGCATGTTATTCTTGTGTAGGGCCCATGTTAATCTTCTCTGTATCATTCTAATTTTAATATATGTGCTGCTGAAGCAAGTACCCTTCTATGTACTTTTGTCAACAAGGTTTTTTAGAGCTTTAGGTATAAAAGAAGAAATAATAGCAATAGAACTATCAGAGGCGTTTGAACCACAGCAACTTCATCTTGAATTGGGGAGGGGTAAAATAAGGCTGAGACCTACTAGGCTGCACTCCCAAGAGGTTAAGCATTCTGTGTCACAGGATGAGACAGGAGGTTGGCACAACAGACAGGTCATAAAGTCCATGCTGATAAAACAGGCTGCGGTAATGAAGCCAGCCAAAACCCACCAAAACTAAGGTGGCGATGAAAGTGACCTCTGGTTGTCCTCACTGCTCCTTACACACTAATTATAATGCATTAGCATGCTAGAAGACACTCCCACCAGCACCACGACAGTTTACAAATGCCATGGCAATGCCAGGAAGTTACCTTATATGGTCTAAAAAGGGGAGGAACCCTTAATTCCAGGAATTTCCCATCCCTTTCCAGGAAAACTCATGAATAATCCACCCCTTGTTTAGTATATAATCAAGAAGTAACAATACGTATAGCCAGCTGAGCATCCTGTGCCGCTCCTCTGTCTATGGAGTAGCCATTCTTTTATTCCTTTACTTTCTTAATAAACTTGCTTTCACTTCACTCTATGGACTTGCTCCAAATCCTTTCTTATGTGAGATCAAGAACCCTCTCTGAGGGCACTTTGGCATGCTGAGTACTTTGAACTAAAGGAGACTGGAAGGTCTCAGAAGCAGCCTCAGAACCAAGGTCTCTCTGACCTCCTGCCCTCCTGTCTCCCACCCCTCCTTCTCTCCTGAAATAAGTCAGGAACAAGAATTTCTCTTCCCCAAGGGTGAAGGGGGGCTCTTAGAAGCTGGAACTCCCTTTACCCAAAGCAAGCTATTATTCCAAAGTTCCTCCAACCTTTCTGTCTAAGAGCTCGTGCAGAGGCCAGGGGGTTCCACTTGGCACTTTGAGGGTTGCTGAAAAACCAACTTGGAAAAGGTAGATTAACTGGAGAAAAGGCATATAAATTGATGTAATGTGTATATACAGGAACCTTCAGAAGGAAGACCCAGAGATACAGGGGAAATTGTCCATTTTCATGCTTAGGTTCAAAAAAGTATGGACAGCCATGTAGAAATGTGATTAGACAGAAGGGTATGATCTAATGCTAATAGACTAAATGGGGAAATCCAGCAAGGCCTGTCTGTCCCTCTCTGAGCCTGCATTCCTTCCTTCTGGGTATGGGGCAGGACGCTTTCTGAAATGGGAGTCTTATGACTTACAGTCAAACAAGGAAGATCAGATAACTTTTTAATTTATGGCCAGTTTTACACAGAAAGGTAGAGGAAAAGTTGGAGTATTATGTTCAGGTTTCATGGCTGGCTTTAGGGGAAAGGGGTTCTGGTTTCTGTGACCTGCCTTGGGGAAGAGGGATTCTAGTTTGTATGACTAGTCTCAGGGGAGAAACTTTTGCTCCTAAGGCTGCTTCTGAGGCCTTCATTTTGGGGTACTGTTTTCTGAGCCCCAACACTGGTCATAAAGATGTTCTCTGATCTGCTCTTGCCTAATAGTAGGTCATAAGACCTTACCTCATTCCAAAGGGTCCTGCCCCGTACCCAGGAGCAATAAATGCTACAACAGAGAGGCCAAGAAGATTCTGAGCAGACAGGCCTTTCTGGGCTTCCCCAGTCTATCTATTACTATTAGGTCATACCCTTTTGTCTAATCACATTTCTACATGGCTATCCATGTTTCATCGAACCTAAGCATAAAAACAAACTATTTTCCCTGGGTCCCTGGGTCTTCATTTCTGAAGCATTCTGGGTCATGTAAAACTTTGATTAAATGAATCTGTATGCTCTTCTCTTGTTAACCTGTCTTTTGTTGTAGGAGTTTCTGCAGTGACACTTGTGATGGGGAGGAAAGGTATCACACCTTTCTGTCCCTACAGTTTATAAACATAGTCAATACTTCTCCATGGAGACAGAAAAAACTGGTGATTGGGAAGCGGGACTGAAAGTTGGGGATCTTGGCCAGGCACGGTGGCTCATGCCTGTAATCCCAGAACTTTGGGAGACCAAGGTGGGCGGATCACCTGAGCTCAGGAGTCTGACACCAGCCTGGCCAACATGGTGAAACCCTGCCTCTACTAAAAATACAAAAATTACCCAGGCGTGGTGGCAGATGCCTGTAGTCCCAGCTACTCGAGAGGCTGAGGCAGGAGAATTGCTTGAACCCGGGAGGCAGAGGTTGCAGTGAGCTGAGATCCTGCCACTGCACTCCAGCCTGGATGACAGAGCAAGACTCCATCTCAAA